>NW_004955417.1:27146863-27170233 GCF_000276665.1 Chinchilla lanigera
AGAAAGAAAGAAAGAAAGAAAGAAAGAAAGAAAGAAAGAAAGAAAGAAAGGAGGGAGGGAGGGAGGGAGGGAGGGAGGGTCCTTAAGAAGTATTTGGAAGTAGCAGTATTGATGTGTCTTCTGATTACGTGGAAAGCTGCCCGGTGAATCTGGACTCCCAGAAGCAGCTGCCGGAGGAGCTTGGGGGTGGGCGGCCCGCTGAACAGCAGGGGCAGGTCCTCTCCTCTGCAGGGGTGCCCACCCGCCCACCCCAGACAAGGGCTTAGCGTCAGTCTGGAGGAGGCTGCTCTGTGGCCCCTCCACTCGAGAGGCCATGCAGATAAAGATAAGATGCACCGGGCGTGATGGCGCACACCCGTAATCGCAGCACTCAGGAGGCTGAGGCAGAAGGATCGTTGCCAGTTCAAGGCTAGCCTGGGCTACAAAGTGAGCTCAAGGCCAGCCTGAAGGACCCTGTCTCAAAAAGACAAAAAAAAAAAAGGGTGAGATGAATGGCTGGGTAATGGGTGAAGGGTGGATGGACGGATGGATGGATGGATGATGAATGGGTGGTGGATGGGGGGTGGGTAGGTGGATGGATGATAGTGGGTGGGGGATGGGGGGGGGGTGGGGTAGAGAGAGCCCTTTAGCGACAGGGACTGAGCCTCACTGGAAGGGGCTCTGGGGCCCTTCCTGCCGAGGGCATCAGCCCGCAAAGGTCACGAGTGGACCCTGCATCCTCTGGGACAGAGTGATCCCCTGTGGATCCACTCCTGCTGTCTGAGCCATCGTGGGTGTGGAGTTTGAGCCTCCCGGGGCGCAGGGCTCTGGCGGCAGGCTGGGTCCCTGCCCACCTCGCACACTGCAGTGCCCACTGGGCCACTCTGGTCCCGCACCAAGGAGGGCAGCGCCCTGTCCCCGGCCGCGGGCACCGTGTCATGGGGCCCCATTTCCCAGCACACAGAGGCGACATGGGCTCCGCTGGGTGAGGCTTCTGCTGGTGACGCCAGTGACGTCCTGACGCTAACTCCTGGGTCTTTGAGGGACACCCTGATTGGAGGTGACTCAGCCTCCCCACAGCCCAGCTTGGGGAGGCTGCATGCTGGTCCTGAGCCCGGCCTTTCACCTGTGAAGCCCAGCCTTCTATCTTCCTGAATGGGGCAAAAAAAAGTTACCATGGGGCCGGGGATGTAGCTCAGTGCACACGCGCCTGCCTCGCAAGTACAAGGTCCTGATTTCGTTCCCTGGTGCCGCAAAAAAAAAAAAGTCACCAGTCCCAGCCCTAGCCCCGGCCCCAGCCCCAGCCCCAGCGGCACGGAACTCGCTCTCGCCCTGTGTCCCCCTGCCCCCAGCGCCACTTCCTCAGCCCCTCGCTGCTCCTGACCCGCGCCGCGAGCACAATGGAGGCAGCTGTCCGTGCTGTTGTCCTTCCGTCTTTGTTTTGTTGTTGACACAGGGTCTCGCTGCACAGTCCAGGCTGGCCTCGAACTCACTATGGGACCCAGGCCGGCCTTGAACGCAGTGATCCTCCTGCCTCAGCCTCCTGAGTGCAGCCTCCCTGCAGATGGTAGTTTATTGCTCCAGGCCTCGGGCCCTGGTCACTTGAGACTTAGGTGTTGGGCAGCGTGCAGGAAGGACCCATGAAGAGGACACGCGTTCTGCTCCCAACCCTGCAGGACAAGTTAGGAGCACGTGGCCTCGGCCCGGCCCACACCCAGGACGTGGGGATGGGACTGGATACATGGGTGGCCGCAGCCCTGCAGGGAGGGCAGGACACAGGGACCTGCCCCCGCCCTACTCCCTGCCGAGCCCTTTGTCCAGAAGGGACCAGTCCACGGGAGCCCAGCCCCCCAGGGACAGAGGTGGCGAGGTCTGTGCCGCTGCCTGAAGCCCCTAGGGCTCCCCAGCCTCTGCGGAAAGGAAGGGCTCGGTGTTCCTCTGGGGCAGATGCCCTCGGGCTCAGGCACCTCGCCAGGCAGGAGTCAGAGTGCAGGTCCCTGAAAGCCCTGTCCGCACTGCTGACCACCACCCGCAGGAGAGAGACCTGGAGTCCAGGCCGTTCCCCAGGGACCTCAGCTAGGGGACCCCAAGCGGCTGCTTGGGCCCAGGAGCTGTCACAGTGGGAAGAAGCAAAGGGGAGAGCCAGGCAACCAAATACATGGAGTGGGCCGGCCCTGGGGGTGCACATCTGTCCTCCTAGTGCTAGGGAGGCTGAGGCAGTAGGATTGCTGCTAGTTCAGGGCCTGCCTGGATGACACAGCAAGATTCTGTCTCAAAAAACTACACCAAACCCAAGCAAGATAATTTCAAGGGAATACACACAAAATTGTCTGTGCACATGCAGAAACACACAGACGCACCCTGCAGTGGTGCGCACGGTGTGAGCTGTGGAGAACGGACTGACCGACGCGTGTTCATGTGCAGGGCTGGGGACAGGAGCCCAGGGAACCTGGCAGCGCTCTTCCACTGGCCTCAAGCCCTGCTGGGTGCGGGGAAGTTAAACCACCCCACTTTTCTGTGCCTGTGTCTCTCCTGGCTTCTGCACGGTGACCTCGTGTGACCCACCTGACAACAGGAAGATGTTTAAGCAGAAAGGCCAAGGCCGAGTGAGAGCTGAGCACTGGCCCTGACCATGCTGCAGGAAAAGCAGAAAGCACACACGGAGGCCGATGTCCGGGCACCACACTCATCCAGCCAAGCCAACAGCAGCCAGGAGCTGGGCGGCACATTGTCCTGGCTCACAGAGGGGGAGGGAGGCATGGAGAAGCCAAGTGACTTGTGCACATGGAGAGCTCAGGTCACTGCAGGGCCGACCCAGCCGCCTGCGCCGCTGCTTCCCACTGGCATCCTCTGCTGAGCCTGCGGGCTGCTGTCCCGGTCTTGTGGCGACAGTGGCCGTGTGGGGCCCATCACCGGCCCATTCGCAGCATTCCTGCTTGCCCGGTGTCACGTTTCCACCACAACCTAGTGCAGACTTTTTGTCTGAGACAGGGTCTTACTACATAGCCCAGACTGGCCTTGAATTCACAGCGATCCTCCTGCCTCAGCTTCCTGGGATTGTAAGTGTGCACCACCATTCCTGGCTTTAAATTTTTTTTCCATTCATTTATTTATTGTGGTGCCGAACATTGAACCCAAGGAGCGCTGAGCCCCAGCTCCAGCCCTCTGTATGTTAGTTTGCGACGAGGGCTTGCTGAGTTTGCTAGGCTGGGTTTGAACCTGCGCCTCACACCCAGATGGGCTCACCCAGCTGTTGTCAGCAGCAGCTGACCTGTCGGGCAGTGAGGCTCCTAGGGGGATGCTCACACTTTCCGTTATGCGATTCTATCAAGTTCAGTTTACCACCTGGGCTGGCGGTCACTTTTCTATTAAAAAAAAGAAAAATTAAAGCCAGGCATGGTGGCACACATCTCAGCACTGGGAAGGCTGAAGCAGGAGGATTGCTGAAAGTTTGAGGCCAGCCTGGGCTACACAGGGAGACCCTGGTTCAAACAGAAAAAGAAAAGGACCCTGGGCTGAGCCCTGTCCCGCTTTCTCGCTCCCAGGCTCCGCAGAACGACCAACAGGCTCCTGGCCTCCTCGTGCTGTAGCAGCAACATCTTGGGCTCGGTGAACGTGTGCGGCTTCGAGCCCGACCAGGTGAAGGTGCGCGTGAAGGACGGCAAGGTGTGCGTGTCAGCCGAGCGCGAGAACAGGTACGACTGTCTGGGCTCCAAGAAGTACAGCTACATGAACATCTGCAAGGAGTTCAGCCTGCCGCCCTGCGTGGACGAGAAGGACGTCACCTACTCCTACGGGCTGGGCAGCTGTGTGAAGATCGAGTCCCCCTGCTTTCCCTGCACGTCGCCTTGTAGCCCCTGCAACCCCTGCAACCCCTGCAACCCCTGCAGCCCCTGCAGCCCCTGCAGCCCGTGCGACCCCTGCAGCCCCTGCTACCCCTGTGGCAGCCGCTTCTCCTGTAGGAAGATGATCCTGTAGACAGCAGCTCCAGCAGCCGGCCTCCCCCGCCCGCCTGCCCAGGCCCAGGCACGTAGGACAGTAGGATAGTGAATACAAGCTTGCAACCTGCGTGCGCCTCGTCCTTTGCACGACACCTGCGGGGCAGCCGGAGAGGTGACTCAGCAGTGGTGGAAGCCAACCTCTGCCTCCCCGTCCCGTCTCCAGGGACCGCCCTGTCCCACTGCAGGAGGCCACCCAGGTCTGTCACACCAACGGGCGGGGGGAGGGCAAAGCCAGCAGGGTCAGAGTGCTTTCCGAGGCTGCCCACGAGGAGCATGGACAGGCTGTGCCCTGACTATGGTGAGGCTGGGATTTTACAGGGGAAACCGGCCAAGTTCCAAGTCCCAGCGTGGCAGCACACACACGAGTTATCCCAGTACTCAGGAGGCTGAAGCAGGAGGATCACAGTGAGTTTGAGGCCAGCCTGGGTTACATAGTGAGACCCTGTCTCAAAAACAACAAAACAAGACACAGAAAGAATACAGGGCGGGGCCCAAGCACAGACCCATGGCCAGGTTTTTCTTTTTTTTTGGTACTGGGAATCGAACTCAGGACCTTGCGCTTGCCAGGCAGTCGCTTGTACCACTGAGCTATATCCCCAGCCCATGACCCCTGGCCAGATGGCCACACACCTGCTGCACCTGACGTTCCTGGGACGTGGAGGCTGGGGTTCTGGTTCACGGCAGCTGGCTGCACAGCTTTCTTGGGAGCCACGCACCTGCCTCCTGCTCGCGTTCCTGACCCTGGTCTCAGGACTGAAGCTGAGTCCAAAGTCTGGGAGTGGAAAAGCCCAACTTTCCCCTCGACGGCGTGGGCGGTGGGACCCGAGACCCCGGGCTGAGCCGCAGCCGCCTCACAGCTGGCAGACGTGGGACGGTGTGGAGGTGGAGGCGGCAGGAGGGGAGCGGATGCTCAGAGGGGATGGGGCCCTTCTGTCTCAGGGTCCTCTTCGCCTGTCAGCGCTGTGGGTCAGAGCCGCGGTGCGTGGGACTCACCCGGCAAGCTGTGGAAATACAGGTGCTGGGCATGGGGTGCCCTTGCTGAGGGCTTGGGTAAAAACTTTTTTTTAAGGTGGTCTCACTATGTAGCCCAGGTTGGCCTCAAACTCACAGGGATCTTCCTGCCTCAGCCTCCATGAGTGCTGGGATGACAGACGTGTGCCACCATACCTGGCCAAGAAAAAATTTTTTAAAGAAAAAATTACCAGTGCTCGGTCCCATCTGCAGAGATTCTGATGTCCCAGACTTGAGAGACAGCCCTCTCCAGAAGGTTCTCAAAACCTCCCCCAGGTAGGGCAAGCCCAAGCTGAGAGGGAGGGGTTTGGGCAGATCTTCAAGCTCTCTCAACGTCTTCTTTATTTTTTATTTTATGTTTGGCAGTTGTCTTGGTTACTTTTCTCTTGTTGCTGAGAAAAAATACCTGATGCCCAAAATTAAAGAAGGAAAGGTTTATTTAGCTCACAGTTGGTGGAGGTTTCGGTCCATACTCAGCTGGCTCCAAGGCAGGGGGGCATGACACAGGGGCAACGCTTCAAGATAGCAGAAGACAGCAAAAGCAGCAAGAGCAAGAAGTGGGCAGAACAAGCCTCTTTTCCTCCCTTCTGTTGTAAGCAGGCTCCCTCCCCAGGGCGGTGTAGCACTCACACCTTCTCCCTGCCCTCCTCTTGCACAGGATGAGGGTGTTTACAAAGTGAGCACCCTGCCCCCCTGCTAAGCCACTTAAACTTCTAAACTTCTCAATGTATCAAGCATTAGAGTGATGTGGGACTTTAGTCCAAGGCCCTTGCATTGAGCTACATCCCCAGTCCTTTTTTACTTTTTTATTTTGAAGTAAGGTCTTGCTAAGTCACTAATTTGCCCAGGCTAGGCTCAAATTTAACATCCTCCTGCCTCAGCCTCCCAGAGTGAGCCCCAGGGCGGGTGGTATCCCTGTTGCATACCTCTCAACGCCAGAGTCAGCGTGTGGGTGGGGGAGCTGGCCAGAGGTAGTGTAGGGCCGGCCTGGCCTGAGGCCTTGGCCGAGGTCCCCAGCCGGGCTGAGCATGGAGCACCTGCCCGTGGATGGGGAGAGGCAGCTGCTGTGTGCTGCGTCGTCGCTTGGTTGGATGGAGTCCAGGTGGGACGGCTTGCCAGGGCCTTGAATGCAGTCCGCAGGGCCGGGCGGAGGATCCTTCAAGGAGCAGGAGTCCGTTAGCCCGGCTGGCTGACGGTGGCATCTGGGCTGCTTTCGAGAGCAGAGAGCTGCCAGGTGTGGTGGCACACGCCTATAATCCCAGCACTCTGGAGGCTGAGGCAGGAGTATCCTTGCAAGTTTGAGACCAGCCTGGGCTACAAAGTGAGCTCGCAGCCAGCCTGAACTGCATATGGAGACTCTGTCTCAAAAAGCCAAAAACAAAAACAGTTTTATTTAATGAGTTGTTCATGTCCTCAGAACCAGTGGGGGACTAAGTAAAAGTTTCTAAACTATCTCAGCCAGGCCTGGTGGTGCACATCTGTGATCCTAGCACTTAGGAGGCTGAGGTAGGAGGATCGTTGCAAGTTCGAGGCCCACCTGGGCCACATAAGGAGACTCTACATAAACAAAAAACAAAGCAAACCAAAACAGCAACAATGAAACACAACTTCCGGGGCTGGGGTGTGGTCAAGTACAGGTATGCGCTCCCTGGAAACTCATCCCTCTAAAGGAACGAAAACACAGATTTACTCTCCCTACCTAGAAATTCCCTTTTCTGTCTCCCTCGCCTCTGCCTTCTCTCCCACACACGCTGCCGCCTACAGAGGTCAAGCACTCTGACACAGCGTGTGGCTCAGGACTTCACGCTCCAACTTACATACAGGGAGTTTGATCCTGAAGCCAGAGGACTGGGCCCGTTGGATGGTGCCCGGGACCCACGAACCCAGGAGTGTGGGGCCTTTGGGCAGGGCACACTTCCCAGCAAGGCCACGGGGTCGCGTGACTGATCACACTGGGAAGAAACCCGGAAGCAGTGGCTGCAGGCCCGGGATTCCGGGTGGCACTGTCACACCAGCCCCCTGGGTGCCGTTCCTGGAACTCAGGCGGTGGCTGGGCGGCACCTCCACTCCGCAGCCCTAGTCAGGGGGGGCAGGAGCTCGAAGGTGTAGGAGACACAGTGGCTCCTAGCTGCACTTTTGGGGACCTGCTCCGCTTCTCCCCTGCGGCCTCAGGGGTCAGCGGCTCAGGGCTGTCTTTTCTCCCAGGCGCAATTCCACCCAGCGCCTTGACCCCCCAATCTCTGCAGCAGCTTCGCGGTAGGAAAGCAGCCCCGAGGGGCCTTGTGGGGTGGCTGCTCCTGCCCGTGCGGCCCACCCCGTCCCGGCCTTGGCCTCCCCCTTGCGGGCGGCCGGGCCTTGCTTTTTCCTCTAATCCAGCCCGCTCGGTCGAGCCTCTCAACCTCCACATATTTTCACCCTCAAACACAGCAGCCTCTCAGCTCCGGGCTGCAGCGCCTCTCTCCTGAGGACCTGCATGGCGTCCATTCCCGACAGCCACAGCGGCAAGACTGGGTCTCAGCCGCTATCTTGGGACCCTCGATTGTGCCTCCTTGTACATCCCTCCCACCCAACACACACGCGCGCACACACATATGCACACTCTGCTCTCGATTTGGAGGGACGCATAGCTGCCAGCGGGGACCCTGGGCCCAGGCTGAGCCCCTCTCCGGGATCTTCCCCTCCTCCTCGCACTGACCTGCCGGAGTGAACAAAATTGCACAGGGCATGGTATGTCTGACCCCAACACATTCCTTTCAAATCAGATTGGGCTGGGTATGGTGGCGCATGCCCATCCTCCCAGCACCCAGTAGGCTGAGGCAGGAGGATCACCACAGTGGCCTTCAGCCCAGCGCACGTCCTGGTAACACTTTCCACAGCCCAGGTGGGTCCTAAGCTGCCAGCACTGGGAGACTCCAGGCCCAGGCCACGGGAGGGGGTGACGCAGAGGCATGTGTCACCTCTGGGCACAGCCAAGCACCTTTTCTGCCGCAGATCGAAATCCTCCTTCCGAAAAGCACCCTGCTGGCCGCTCTGCAGTCAGAGGCTACGTACTCATATCTGCATGCCAGGACCGAAGCCAGGCCCTCATGCTGCTCAGTACGAGCTCACACTCCAAGCTCAAAGGTTTGCCAAGTTCACACCACTGAGGCAGGAAGACCGCAAGCCCAGATCCAGCCTGGACAATGCAGCAACTTAACAAGACCTGGGCTCCGGTAATGGTTTGGGGCTTATTGTACAAGGGGAAACAATATAACACAGGACACATAGTTTATAAGATTATTTATAACAGTCACCCAAAGAATCACACACAAGAGAGTGCAGGAAACCTGTCCACACACTAGAGACCAAAGAATCCGGCTGTGGGCCTGGATCCCACGATAATGTCCTGCATGAGTCCAGCTGAAGACCTAGAGCTCATGGCAATGCCTCCCCCGAGTCCAGCTGGAGGCCCAGAGTCCATGACAACATCTCATGCAGGCCTGTTTCATGGATCTGTGCTGGGAAGGCCCAAAGGTCAGTGGTGGAAGCTGGAAAGTCTGTGGCAGCGGGATGAAGGATCTGTGCCAGCAGGCTGAGGGATCGGCACTGGAGCCAGGAAGTGATGTGCAAAGTAAAAACCAGAGCTCCCCCGAAAAGTACCACAGCCATCCTCAGCGACAGGGAGGTCCCGAGCTCCTCTGATGATCAGGACAGCCGAGTTCCCATCAGGAAAGCCAGTGTGACAAGCTTCTCCAGGACACCGGCAGTGCACCATCTTCCCCTCCGGAGCCAGGAATCCACGCTCAGAGTGAGGACCAGAGCTCCCACAAGTGAATGGAAGCCATTCTCAGCGACAACAAGGTCGCGAGCTCCTTGGAGGATGAAAACAGCCAAGTTCATCAGAAAAGCCAGCATGACAAGCTCCTCCAAAACAACCAACAGCTCCTTACAGCTCCCACCAGCTCCAACAGCTTTTCTCAGCTCCCAACAGCCTCACTTCTCCTTCTCCAGTTCTGCTCTTAGCTGCTGGCAACAGTCCCCAGGTGGGCTCCCACACCCAGCACCAGGCCGACTCAGTTCAGCTGGGGGTTACAAATTGACCGCCAGTTGTCAATCCACTATATCTCCCGGTGAAAAACAAAAAGGGCTGGAGCCAGCGCTCAGCACAGGGCCCTGGGGTGAAGCCCAGGGACCAGCACATAAACACATTGCACAAGGTGAGCACCCTGCAGAGGGGGCAGCAGGACACCTGGTCTCCTCTCCCTAGGAGATCTTGGAGGAGCAGCGCACCCACACCCCTGGCTAAGAGCCAGGCCTCCCGAAGTCCGGGTGGGAGGGGAGGAGGTCACCTGCACAGGGGCTGGTGGAGGCCTGAGCCTCACCCACCCCCCACCCCTGCCCTGAGTCTGAGGCCAGCCCAAACTCTGTAGTGAGATCCAGTCTCGAAAAATAAATAAATAGAAGAATTTCTGATAGCAAGATGTTAATAGAAAGACTCAGGACTGGGTGGGGGGGCCATTAGTAATGATTTTTATTTTAGTTTTTATTTATATTTATTTTTTGTTTGTTTCTTTAAGACATGGTCTCCTTATGTAGCCCACACTGGCCTTGTGATCCTCCTACCTCAGCCTCCCAAGTGCTGGTATTACAGATGCAGTTGGTTATTTTATTATTTTATTTTATTTGTCATGGTGCTGGCCATGGAACCTAGGACAGTGCACATGGCTAAACATGTGCTCTACCACTGAGCCACACCCTCAGGCCTAGAAATATTTTCCTGGAGCCCTAGATTGGACACCAGGCAGAGAGGGAGAGGAAGGAAGAAAGGTCCCACTGAGGGGCACGCAAAATTCCAGCTACAAATCTCAAAACAGGTATCCTCATAAGGGACAGCAGCCAGGTATGGAGGGGCCTGCCCGTCATCCTAGCACTCAGCAGGCTGAGGCAGGAGGGTCACTGCAAGTTTGAGGCCAGCCTGGGCTCCATAGTGGAACTCTATTTCAAAATAAAGAAAAAGAAAAAGAAAAAGGAGAGGGAAGAGAGAAAGAAAAGCAGAAAGGAAAGGGAAGAGAGAAAGAAAAGCAGGAAGGAAAGAAGGAGGGAAGGAAGAAAAAGACAGCAAAAGAGGAGTCAGATGCCAAAGAGCACCAAGGACGGCCTGAGCCGCTGTGTGGGACACAGCCCAGCCTTGAGGAGCCGCCGGCGGCTGCCTTGGGCTTGGACGTTGGCGTCCACGGCGGAGGCTCAAGGAGTCATTACTGTTGCAGCCTAGGCTCTCCCGCTCCGGGCCGGGGCCTCCAGTCCCCGTGGAAGACGCTGCCAGCCCCTGTGGTCCTGCATCTTTTGGAGGGGGAGGCCAGGCGGACCTGCAGTGCGCAGTTAGAAACAGGTTTTCTAGGTTGGCCACCCTGCCCGAAACCCCACTGTAAAGTGCCGGACCCGCCTGGCCCACACAGCAATTTGTTTGGTTTGGTTTTTTGGAACAGGGTTCTGCTATGTAGCTCAAGCGGACCTCCAACTTGGAGTGATCCTCATGCCTCAGCCTACTGAGCACTGGGATTACAGCCGCACAGCTGCGCACAGGCACACCTGGCTGAAGCTTGCGCTTTTAACCGCCACCCCATACCGCTTTCTGCATGCCCGAGGGGGAGGGGAGCAGCGCCTGCGAAGGCCTCACGGAGCCAGGAGCCGCAGCTCCGCCCGGGCCCTTTCTTTCCTGCTCTTTAGAGTGTAAGGCTAAGTACCACCTGCAGGGCTCCCTGCTCACCCTTCTCTGCTTCCTTCAGCACAGACAGGTTTGCTGTGCGCACTCTTCTCATCCCAGCACTCTGGGAGGCTGAGGCAGGAGGATGGCAAGTATGAGCCTAAGCCTGGGCAATTTAGCGACTTAGTAAGACCCTGTCTCAAAATAAAACATTTAAAGGGCGAGGGACGCCGCTCCATGCAAAAGCCCTGAGTTCACGCCCCAGTACCAGAAAGTGTAACAAAGGTATCATTCAGGATCCATCATACAAGTCAGGGTTCTGCTGCAGTCACGCATTGTCCCTGGAGTTGCAGCATCTCCTGACTGCAGAGGTGTCCCTGTCACCCCAGGCTTACCCTGCGCTACTGTAGGCATGGCAACAGAGGGTCAGCTCTGCAGCCTCCCCCATAGGTTACAAGCCAGCCTCAGCCAGACCCCTTCCAGCCACCAGGGGGAGCACCGCCACAGTGTCCCAGGAGAAGGAAAAGCTCCATCTGAAATATATGTATATATATTATATATCTGTTTTGTTTTTGTTTGGTTTTTTGAGACAAGAACTCACTATATAGCCCAGGCTGGGACGGAACCAACTATGTAGCCCAGGCTGATCTTGAACTTATAGCAATCCTCCTGCCTCAGCCTTCCAAGTTCCGGGAAGGCAGGCATGTGCCACCACGCCCAGGGTGACACTAGGTTGCTGGCCCTGGCTCTGGGGCAGTTCTCTGTCTGCATCATTGTTCTGAGCTGTGACTGCGCAGTACCTACCACCGCACTGGGGCGCCCTCCTCAAGCTCACTGTCTTCCCCTAAGTTCTTGAGGCTAATTCTGTCTCCGAATGAGCATTCTTGGCCCAGTTTACACACAGTGCCCGAGGAGGCGGTGACAGCTGAAACTCTCACAGTCGAGGCAGAGCCAGGGGCCCCGGGGAAGTCCCGTTCCCAAGGCCGCTGCGCCGCTTTCTCCCCTGGCAGCAAATGCTCCGAGCTGGAATTCATCTGGGCCTGGGTCATGCAAGCCGATGGGCGCCGTTTTGAAGTCGATATTCAGGCCCTGATAATCTGATCCGAGGAACAGGAAGCTCACTCCACAGAAGCCCACCCTGGGTTGTCTTTTTCTTAACTTCATGTTATTTCTTCACTTCTAATTTTCCTCAAAGAATTTCAGAGCAATGTTTCCAAATCCAGCCTGTGCGTCCCCTGACCAGTGGCTGAGCTTGGAGTTAAAAATTAAATTTTTGCAAGAAAATAAGGACAGTGGTGGCACCACCTTTTTGGGTTTTGGAGGGTTGGGGCATCCTGCTGCCACGCTGCTCATGGAGGTCACACTGGGACTCCTGCCGCGCGCTCAGCGGACGGCCACGGATTTCCAGTGCTCTGGGGAGAGCAGGGCGCCCGGGGGCAGGGGAGTTGGAGCCCGCGGCAGCCAGGCTGCAGACCAGTGCGCTGGGCATCTCGAGTTCAGCGTGTGCCCATTGGAAGCCACATTACGTGGGCGGACCTCACACTGGGTCGCCTGACAGCTTTCCCGGGGAGAGAGGTTTTTGTCCCTCCTACTGGCCCTCATCCCCCTGGGGTTTTGGTTCCTAGAGCCCTGGGCGTAACTTCTGGCCATTTTTAGCCAAGATCAGGCCGTTTATCAGGAATTAGCGGAGCTCACACGGGACGTCCGCTCCAGCTGGGCTCAGAGGGAGCGAAGGGGACTCCGTGAACTGACAAACTCAGTCTAGAGCCTGATCCCTTCCGGGGTGACTGCCCCAGCAGTGCTTTTCAATCAGATGCGTCCCCATGCTTAGCACAGCTTAGCAAGTAACCGTGGCTTTACGTTTTGTGCTCTTCTTTCTCTCTCTTTTTTTTTCTGGTACCAGGAATCGAACTCACAACCTCGCTGTTGCCAGGCAGGCCCTGTGCCACTGAGCTAAATCCCAGCCCCATGCTCTTCTTTCTATCCACTGGCCTCGCTGTAGCGAGATCTATAATTTTGGGGTCACCCAATAATTACAAGTATAGAAGCCCTGGATATCAAAATTCTCTCATCATCTAATTCCAGGAGGCTTCCCCTTCCCAGAGCAGGTGGCCGCCTGAGTGGCATTCAGACAGACTCGCCGCCAGCCGCGTGTCCCACACGTGGTGCTAGGACAGTGCTAACACACACACAGACCGTGCTGTCTCCGAGGCTCTCGCTGAATGCCCTTACTTGAACTTGCCAGTGGTTCTACGAGCTGACAGGGCAAGTGTGTTGGGTTTAGTCCCATTTTTATTTTTATTTTCATTTTTTTTGTCTTTTTGAGACAGGGTCTCACTATGCAGTTCAGGCTGGTATTGAACTCAGTGTGTAGCCCAGGGTGGCCTCGAACTCACAATGATCCTTCTGCCTCAGCCTTCCAAATGCTGGAATCACAGGCGTACACCACCACACCTGGCTTAGTCCCATTTTTAAAGGTGGACACTGACACTTAGAATAATAAAGAGACTTTCCCGAGGAATAAATTGGTTCATGGTGTATTAGTGTATTAGCTTTCCCAACACCTACAATTTTAAGAAATTCCATCGGGCTCACAGTTTAGGGGGATTCAGTCCACTGCCAGAGGGCTCCAAGGCATGGGGGAAGGGTCCAGCAGAGAAAGCTGATCACGTGGTGGCCGCCAGGAAGCAGAGAGACAGGAAGGGAAGAGCCAGAGAGGGAGACGCACCTCCAGGTCACACCCCAGGGCCTCCTCTTCTAAGCAGGCCCCCCTCCTAATAGCACAGTTTGCTAGATCCTCATTAACGGATCCGCCCGTGGATGAGTACAGCACCCCCAAGATCCAGTCACCTTCTGAAAACCCCACTTCTGAATACATGAGGCTTTTGGGGGGCCACACTAGCGCTAACACAGCATAACCAGCACTGGAGGCCAGGCATGACCGTTAACTTTGAGTGTCTCCTTGATCAGGCCACAGGAGCCCCATGTCTTCGGCTGCATCTGCTGGACATCTCTGTGCTGTGTTTCTTGCAGGAGACCAGCATACAAGTTTATCCCAGACCAGGAGGGCCAACAAGAATGCAAGACAAAAAGACACAGAATTACTTTAGAAAGAGGGGCCAAGGGGCTGGGGGTTTAGCTCAGTGGCACAGTGCCTGCCTGGCAAGCACGAGGTTGTGAGTTCGATTCCCGGTACCAGAAAAAAAAAAAACCAAAAAACCAAAAACCAAAAACTAGAAAGAGGGGCCAGAAGGCACTTGCCTCTGGTGGACAGGGGGCCCTGAGCATCTGGTGCACCTGGCTTGTATTTACTTAGACATGGGAGCAAGCAATGAGGGTTGCAGAAGATTCACCTGCCTCCTGTTATCCAGCGTGCATGCCCAGGTAAACAACAGATCCCAGCTGTGTCAGCTCCTCCCCGGAACTCGCAAGGTGCCAGCACACCTGCAGAGCTCAGCTCGCTGCTCCCCTCCTTTGTGCTCGCAGAGACGGGCCCTAAATCCCAGCCTTAGAATCTATTCCTCTGCCCCATACTAGTGCGTCCTGAAGCAAGGAGACGGGCTACTTGGGTTGCTGGGTGTTTCCCCAGAGAGCCCGAGGGAGCACTGTGTCCCATGCGCCACCTCTGCATGCAGACGCTGCTGTTCTGTGCACCTCGGACATTCCTCGAGCTGCCTGAACAGAGGAAAGGGGCAGCTCTGTCGGACTGTTCATCCCTATCTCTCCAGGGTGAACCGGTCCCGAGAGCAGCGAGGTGCCCGTGGATGAATAAGAACAGGAAAAGAGAGGGACAAGCAAAACAAGAGAAACAAAATTCTGAGATCAGAGGGCGTATAGCCTCTCAGGCTGCTCCCCCCGGTACCAATTCTCATCACCTTTACTGAGCCAGAACCAAAGGCGTAGCCAGTACAAATGGGTGGATACCACACGTTTCAGCAAGGATAGTTAAAGGATTACCCTTCCCCACTTGAGATTCAAGACATGCCTATGATCCCAGCACTCAGGAGGCTGAGACAGGAGGATCGTAAACTCAAGGTGAACCCAGGCTGTATAATAAAGCCTTATCTGAAGAAACTCTATCTAACATATCATCGTGTCCTCAATGCATACTAATCAAAGAATGTCCTTCTCCACACAGCTCTAGGAGCAGGGCTCCCCAAGGGTCCCCGAGTCATCTCCCAAAGGTGTTGCTCGGCTGCAAGGCTGCTCGGAACCCTCGATGGCAGCCCCCACGGCTGAGTTCCTCCAGAGAAAGCTGGGGCCGACGCAGAGGTGGTGTTTCTCACCGCCCAGGTGCGAGTCAGCCCTGCACAGAGGCCAGTGGGAGCCTCCACAGGACCCTGCCTCAAAATAAAGTGAGCGGGGCATGCAGCTCGAGGTGAAGGCCGGGGTTAAGTCACCAGTGTTGCAGAACGGTTGGATGGTGTGGTAAAGGGTCCTTCTCCACGACAGTGGAAGCTGGGGCCAGAAACAAGCAGTCTGGAGCGTTCCCTCTGCCTCGACTCCCTGTACCTGCAGGAGCCCTCCCGCCCAAGCCTGGGCTGGCGGATGCCACCTGCTCCCCGCTCTTCGCTGGGCGTGGCTGCGGGACCCTGATGCAGGGAGGAGCCCCGAGTCCTCGGGGTTTCCCTTGGGGAGAGCCGGACCTGCAACCGCTGTGCCCCAGAGCAGTGACGGTCGTGACTGCAGGGAGGCCAGGGTGAGCACTGGGGCGCGCTCTCAGGTCATGGCGCAGCGCCCGTGAAGGGCCCCTGCTTGGCGGGGCGGAGGGTGGGGCGGGGGCTGAAGGGCGGTTGGTCCGAGTGAGATGCACGGTCAGCGGGCGGAACACACTAGATCTTCTTTTTGGAGACAGGGTCTTGCTATGTAGCTCAGGTCGGCCTTGACCTCACTGTGTGAGGTCGAATTCATGGGGGTCCCTCTGCCTCAGCCTCCCGAATCCTGGGATGACAGATTTTCATCTCAAGAGACTGCAGCGGGCCTGCAGCCTGGTGGCCAGGAGTCCAGGAAGCGCAGCTACATCAGGTTAGGGGACAGTGGCTGGGTTAGATCAGACAGGTGCTGATAGCGCAGACAGAGAAAGCTATGAGGTGGAGTCACTGATACAGACAGCTCTCATCCCGGTGAGAGCAAAGGCTGACCTGTATACAACTCTCATTTTTTTTTTTTTTGTTTTTTTTTTTTGGTCTTTTTGAGACAGGGTCTCGCTATGCAGTTCAGGATGGACTTGAGCTCACTTTATAGGCCAGGCTGGTCTCGAATTCACAGTGATTCTCCTGCCTCAGCCTTCTGATTGCTGGGTTTACAGGTGTGCGCCACCACGCCCAGCCTTTTTTTTTTTTTTGGTACTGGGAATCAAACTCATGACCTCAGGCTTGCCAGGCAAGCGCTTATGCCGATGAGCTACATCCCTGGCCCATACACCTCTTGTCTTTGTCAGTCAAAAATGAAAACTGGAAGAGCTCACAAGGACCAAGTGCTTATTGTAACTCGAGGAACACAGAGCCAAGAGTCCCTACCAACTAAGAAATTTAATCCTAAGGGAATGGAAGCTAGGCATGGTGGTGCTTACATGTAAGGACTCAGGAAGCTAAGGCAGGACGAGCACAGTGAGTTCAAGGCCAGCATGAGCTATTTAGTGAGTTCAAGGCCAGCCTGTACTGCATAGGGAGACCTTGAGACCTTGTCTCAAAACAACAAAAGTAAATGGACAAGCAGCAACACTTTCTTGGAGGGTTCCAATGAATAAATAATGAAGGAATTAGCAAGTCACAAAAATAATTGCCCCAGGGCAGATCCACAGAAGGGGGAGTCTAAAGCATAAGCAGGGTATTTGCATAGTCTTCAAGTCTCTCCATCCCAGTATTTAATACTCTAAAGAAAACAGCTCACAGTGGAAAATCCCAGCCGTGTGGTACCCACCTGGGGGGCGGCTAGCTTCACGGGACTCGGTCAGCGCCAGGGCCTGTGCGGAGGGCATCGGGACCTGGCGGCTCTCCCGTGCTGAGACACGGGTCAGGCTGGCCAAAGGGCATCTGCGGGGGTGTGTGGGGGCATCTGCAGCGGCACAGGCAAGTGCTCTCCCCAAGACAGGACGCAGGACCCTCTGAGAACCTGAGCTGATGGACTGGGTAACAGAAGACACGGAAACTGGTGCAATTCGGGTTGTTCTGCTCTCGCTGACAGTACTGTATCACGGTTCGCTTCTCAGGGTGGGGCCCACAGCTGCGTAAGTTAATGTAGCAGCGGAGTGGCCGTGAGTGGCAGTGCACACCTGCAATCCCAGCACTCGGGAGGCTGAAATAGGAGTTCAAGCCCAGCCTGGGCTACACAGAGAGACCATGTCTCAAAAATACTGGAAAAAATAAAAATAAAAAGCTGGAATGAAGGATATGTAGGAATTTTTTTTTTTGTCTTTTTGAGACGGTCTCACTGTGCAGTTCAGGCTGGTCTTGAGCTCACTTTTTAGCCCAGGCTGGTCTCGAACTCACAATGATCCTCCTGCCTCAGCCTCCCAAGTGCTAGGATTACAGGCGTGCACCCACACCCAGTGGCACTTTTTGGAACTTTCTCGAAGTCTCAATTATCTCAAAAGAATTCACTGTTGGCAGCTGAATACCAGCAATTTCATCTTACCTCAGACAGGAAACAGTTACGGAGCTGAGGGGCCGGGCCCCATCCTAAGATGCCACAGATCGACTTGTGCATCTGCCTCAGGGCCATCACCGACATTCAACTCCCACAGGCTCCGATGCCGCCCCGACAAGAAAGAACCTGGCTGGCCACACCCTCCGCGGCCAGCGTCATTATGACCCGGCTATGGGGACGGTAAAAGGTGCTCCACCTGGGCACTGCTAAGGACTTGGGGGTGTGAAGGTGGCCTGGGTTCCCGACAGCTGTCACACAGAGGTGGGACTCGGTGCACAGGGGGCCCGGACACTGGTGCCAGAGGGCCTGTGGGCACCTGTCTGCTCCTAACCTTGGTGTCAGTCCACAAGCCAGACTCTGGAGCAGTGGTCAGGGTGGGGACCATCTGGGGTGTTCGCAAGCCACGGGGGGTTTCACTCATTTATTTTTGTTTTCTTGAGACACATCTCACTATTCAGTTCAGGCCAGCCTTGGAGTTACTATGTACCCCAGGCTGGTCTCTTAACTTCTGGTGATCCTCCTGCCTCAGCCTCTGGCAGGGATTATGTGCACGACCAAGCCAGGCTCCCAGCTCTGCCTACAGGAGGTGGAGCTGCCTGCTGTGTCTCCTTACTGAGCTGATTCAGCTTGTAGCATGAATTCACTCCCAGGAATGGGCCGCCTACCTCACATGTCCCACTGCAGCAGGTGATGTCACTTAAATCAGTGTAGCACCCCTTTACCACTGAGGAAGCTTTTGCCAAGAGCCAGAGCCCTATTTCAACCGCGAGTCATCAAAATGTACACAAGAACATTTAAATACTAATGTGTTGCTTTTGCACCAGGCGCGGTGGTACACGCCTGTAATCCTAGCTCTCAAGAGGCTGAGGCAGGACTGCATTGTGTTCAAGATCAGCCTGGGTTACATTGTGAGACCCTTTCTCAAAAAACCAAAGAGAAAAAAAAAGGCAGCAAGCCCACTGCCTATAGCAAAGAAAATTCTTTATTGTAAACAACAAGTACAACAAAAGAAATATTGTGCAAACTGTCATGAGGATTGTTTTTTAATTAACAGAAAATTCTTCCAAGGGTCCAAGTTTTAATGTCAGAAACCTATACTCAAAAATATAGACAACATTTTAAATGTGCAGATAGTGACACTTTTCACGGTATATTTCAAACAATTGACTTTTCTCCCCCCCCCCCATGTAGATCACCCACTATACCACAAAATATAACAGAAATACTGCAAACAAAATCGAATGTTCTACAAATGCTCTAACTCGCTCCTTTGGCCTCCTGAGAAACTCCTACGCATTAGCGTCAGCAGAGCCTTTGTCTGCCCGGGGTACTTAATGCTCACTACGTTTCTAATTCGGTGACACTCCTCACATCCGTCTCTGCTCTTGACGAACGCTCCATCTTCAAGGAGTCACCTGAAATTCTTGACACCCCTTCTTTACAATATGCAATTATCTTCAGATTTTTTTTTTCCTAAACAAAGTGCAATGTATCTGAGAGTCTACAGAAAACACACTGGGATACAATTTTCAGGTCTACGCAAGAACTGCAGGCAAACTAAAGTTGAAAGCAGAATAAAATGCCTAAATAGAGTCATCTGTTAAACGTTCAAAACAATAATGCAACGGAACTGTGGCTCCACTTCAAAGCAATTCAGTGCCCGAGGCTCCTGGTGCTCCGGGCCTCTTCCACCTCGAGGAGCCGCGTGACGCCGCCCTGCGTGGTCAGCACCTGGACCCCTGCACGGGGCGCAGCAATGGCTGGGCGGCGAACGAGATCACAAACCCTGGCGGTGTGCGAGCGCCGACGCGGCTGACCCGAGCTCGTCTCTGTACCGCAGCACGGACCTCGGCCTGCTCTGGAACCGGCTCAGAAGGAGCACGTTGAAACGCCAGTTTTGGGTGTCAAGGCCACGGGGAAGTGACAAATTCACTTGTTGATTCTAAGCTGCACCGTCCTCCCCTGGAGACCCCGACGACTGCTCAAAGGAGCAAGAGCCTTCCGGTCTTCGTGTGACAGCAGTGACAACTGCAGTGGGACCTGCAGGCGGCCTCAGCCCTTCCTGCCGCTGCCCAGGCTGGGCCCCTGCTCCCAGCCCCCACGGGGGCCACTCAGAGCGGAAGCCCTGGCGCCCCTCTGGCTCTGCCTGTGACAAAGTGAGTTGTGACTCCACGGTGCCGAGGGTCACTGTGCGGGCGCGGGCGCCGGGGGCAGGGTGGTGTCGCTGAGCTTGCTCACCTCCATCTGCCAGTTCGGGAGCTTCTTGGCGGACAGGTGGCGCCGGGCGTGCTTGGTCAGGTGGTCGCTGCGCATGAAGCGCCGCTCGCACATGGGGCAGGCGAACTTCTTCTCGCCGGTGTGCGTGCGCCGGTGCCGGGACAGCTCGTCGGAGCGCGCGAACCTGCGCTCACAGCCCTTCCAGCTGCAGCTGAACGGCTTCTCTCCTGCAAGAGGGGCGAGCGTCACTCTGCAACCACGGCGGGGACCGAGGGGTCGCCGGTGCCTCTGCGAACCTTCACGCCGCCACGCCCACCAAACTTCCCCTCTGAGCCCAGCCCAAGAAGCTCTGCTGACCGCAACTCTACCTTAGCAGCTTCAGGAACCCTGCACTAATCACTCCACTGTACAGAAGCACTTTTTCCTTTTTTTTTGTCTTTTTGAGACAGGGTCTCTCTATGCAGTTCAGGCTGGCCCTGAGCTCACTTTGTAGCTCAGGCTGGTCTCGAACTCACCATGATCCTCCCGCCTCAACCTCCCACCTACCGGGATTACAGGCGTGCGCCACCATGCCCAGCCAGTATTGCCCTTTTGACATCACAAGCAAAGCGCCCAGAAAGCCTGCGGCGGCCTTTGTGCCAGTCAGTCTCCTCCCTTGCGCCAGTGGACAATGCACTCTTTGCTAACTCGCTGCTTTGTGAATATGCTCACAAGTAAAACCTTTACGTTTTGGTAGTACTGGGGACTGAACGCAGAGCCTTCACACTGAACTACATCCCTGACCCATTTCTTAAAATTCTGAGACAAGGGTCTTACTAAGTCACTAAGTTGCCCAGCTGGGCTCCAGCCTGTCATCCTCCTGCCTCAGCCTCCCAGAGTGCTGGGATGACAGGCTTCCGTGCGTGCTAACCACACCCCCTGCGTATCATTTATCCTAATGACACGGACAGCAGACCGTACCTGTGTGTGTCCTCATGTGGGCCTTCAGATGGGAGCTTTTGAAGTAGGTCTTGCCGCAGCCCGGGTGGCTGCAGATGTGGCTCCGGATCCGGGAGGAGTCCACCTGCGGCGTGGCCTTGGCCGCAGAGGGGGTGAGCCCGGGCGCGGGGGCGATGGGGGACAGTCTGGTGCCATGTGGGCTCAGGGCCGGCTTCGGGTTCTGCACCACTGGCTGGGGCACCACGAACATGACGGCACCCTTGGGCACCTGGGCACCCATGAACAGCACCGGCGGGCAGACGGCAGGCGGCTGGCTGGGTGGGGCGCTGGGGACGACAGTGGTCACGACAGGGCTGTGCGCAGGCAGGGGGACCATCTGGCAGATGACGGGCAGCGGCGGGGATCCCCCCAGGCTGGGCACCGCGGGCGGCGAGGCCACTGCCGGGCGCTGTGGGGAGGAGGGGCCGGGCCAGCCCCTGGGGAGGACAGCGTCCAAGGAAGGCACGGGGGAGTCGTGGTGGGCCGTGCCCGCCTGGTCACTGGCAACTGCCAGCACATCCCGCTCACGCTTGGCCCTGCTGGGCGACACTGCTGCGCAGGGCACGTGCTTCCTCGCGACCTCGACATTCGAGGGGGGCCTTCGCTGGAAAGAGCCGTCCGGGCAGCTGAGGGCGCCAGCGGCCTTCACAGGGCAGGCTCGGTGGCTGCAGGGCTGGGCATCGGCTGTGTGCCGGATCACACTCGTGGCCTGAGCCTTGGGAAGTCTGGGGGCGGGCCGGGGGCTCTTCTCCTCTGTGAAAGGTGCTGCGGTGTGGGGCTTCGCAGGGTCTGACAGTGACTTGAAATGTCCAGCAGATGGTGCTGGTGCCATCAGACTTGACACTTGAGACGGTTCAAAATCCGAGGGGCTGTAGGGCGGAGTCAGACACTGAAGAGAAAAGACACACAGCAACAGCGTGAGAAACCTGGAGCTCAGGATGCAAAGCAGGGGGGATTCCATGACCCACACCTGAGAACAGCAGTACTCACAAACGTGGGGATCGCGTGGAAGTCGGGCGTCCCGGGCAGCAGGCCCTCCTCCTCCGACGTGTCTGACGCTGGCGTGACGGGTCTGTTTTCCAGGTATTTCTTAAAGTCGGACTTCCAGCTGCAGCTCATGGTCATGAGCGCCTCCACGGCCTCGTAATCACTCTTCTCCGCAGTTCTGTTCCAGGAGTACACACTCTCTTTGCACTTCTCTGAAACCACATCCATTCTTTCTTCCTGTTAGAACAAAAACTGAAAACTTAGAAGCATATTTCTTATCATCCGCCTGGTAATATAGCTCAGCAACGTAAGTACCTGCCTCGCAAGCATAAGGTCCTGAGTTCAATTTCTGGTACACAAACAAACAAACGAACCAAAAAAACCTATGTTTTCTTATCATCCAAAGTCAAAAACCTAGAAACTCTGGCTCTACCTGCAGGAGCAGCCAGGCTTCACGATAAGGGCAGTGAAATCTCCCTCATCCTTCCTCATCCTTCCTTTCTCATCCAGCGCGCTTGAGCACTGGAGCCCTGACAAGGTGGAGAAGCCCTGGAGAAGCCAGTGAGAGGCCAAGCCCTGGGCTGGGGAGGAAGACCTCCTCCCACGGTCTTCCTGCAGTAGCCAACAGAGCACAAGAGATAAGGCTTTCTTCCTGGGTGGGGTGGTGACCGCCTGCAATCCCAGATGCTCAGGAGGCTGAAGCAGGAGGATCACAGGTTTGGGGGCCAGCATGGACAATTTAGTCAGATCTTGCCACAAAAATAAAATAACCTAGAGGGGCCTGGGGTGACAGAGCATTGTCTAGCAAACTCGAGGCCCTGGGTTCAATACTCTCTCTCTCTCTCTCTCTCTCTCTCTCTCTCACACACACACACACACACACACACACAGCTTTTCCTCACTGCTAGGGCAGACCATGTAAGGCAGGCTACAAAGGGTGGGCTGTGCAAGGCAGTTCAAATCCTGATCTTCTAGCAGAAAGGGGTGGGAGCCCACACAATCTTGTAAGGATAGGGGACAGAGCTCTGGACTCAACACAGTTGTGACCTTTGGCCACTCCTTTGGGATAAAAGCCAATAGGTAATCAGGGTCCTCAGGGTCTCCTTCAAGTTAAGTCAGATTACTGGAAGTTTAAAGTTCCTGATAACTTAGTTATCTACGGCAATGAGAAGTCAAGCGAAACATGTGGTGAGCCGGATGTGGTGGCACACGCCTGTAATCCCAGCACTCAGGAGGCTGAGGCAGGAGGATCGTTCCAAGTTGGAGACCAGCTGGGCTACAAAGTGAGCTCAAGGCCAGCCTGAAATGCATAGCAAGACCCTGTCTCAAAACAAAACAGAAATACGTGGGGAATATGCTAACCCTGTCTTTACATCAAGCTTCACTCCCTAGCCTTTCACTAACCCTGTTTATGACTAACGTGAGGGTTTGCTATGCTAAGAATGGCTAGCAAGCACGACAGTAAAAACCAGATAACCAGAAAAATGTTTGACTTGGAATTTGGAAAGGCCTGAACTGGACAGTCTGCAGTCGACAACAGAACCTGTTTCAAGTTCTGCTTGATGGCAGAAACAACCATTCATACCCTACACTTAGTTTCTTAAACTGCATTTAAAACAAAACAAAACAAAACAAAACCCAGATTCCCTTGGTTAACCAGAGACTTATGTAAAAATACTTTAAAAAATCATTACATTGCAAGATATTCTCAACACTCCGTTTTAAAAAAATGCCCGTTCCCTGCGTGCGGAGAGCCCAGCTCTGGGAACAACCGCTAACAATGCAATTGCATAACCAAGCGCTTTACGTAAGCTGCCGGGCAGCACGCGGGGCGGGTGCCGCCGGCGCGGAGCGAGGCAGACGACG
>NW_004955417.1:27172592-27182505 GCF_000276665.1 Chinchilla lanigera
CCGCCCCTCCCGGCGCCGCCCGCTGGCCGGGCGCCCACGCCGGGAAGAGGAGCTGCCCTGGGAGTGACTCAGACAGGAAGGAGCAGGAGGCAGGCTGCCCCCAGCCCCAGCGCACCCCGCGCCTCCCCCCAGTCTCCCTGGAGGCCCTGGGTACAGGCGCCCTGGGTCCCCAAGGCCCGGCTCTAAAACTTCTCCCACCGCTGCCACCCCGCAGTACTGCTCGGACCGGTCTGCGTTCAGCTCCCGCCTGGGCCAAGCAATCTGGGACTCCTCCCGACTTGCGCCCACCCCGACTGATTCTCCCGAGCCCAGCTCCCGCGGAGGCCAGAACAACGGCTTCCTGAAAACCACCAACCACCCAGTGCTGACACACTCTTAGGGTGATCTTGGTGGTGCACAGCTGCAATTCCAGCTCTCTGGAGGCCGAGGCAGGAGAGTAAAGTGTTGAAGGCCACTTTTGGCCACAAAGCAAGAGCCTGTCTCAAAAAAACAAAACAAACCAGTCCTTGGCTCCCGCTTGAGCTGTCGATCTGTCCAAGCGCTCTCCCGACCCCTGCAGCTGGTCTCCCGGGCTGCCCTTCCCTTGCTTTGCCACAGCAGGCCACCCTGTTGTCTAGCACTTGTGTCCTTCCCTCAACATGCGCTGCCGGCCTGGCCTTCGCGCTTGGATCCACTCTGCAGAGCCTCTGCAGCAGTGAGTGTGCGCGCCGGCACCCAGCAGGGGCTGTGCACAGGACAGGCTGTTTTTATAAAACGAAAACAGCTATATTGCCTTGTTTGTTAAATTATTATTTTGGGGTTTTGGTGACAGGGTCCCACTGTGTAGTCCATGCTGGCCCTGAACTCCTGGTGATTCACCTGCCTCAGCCTCCCAAATGCAGGATTATAGGCATGCACCACCACCCCCGGCTTAACTAGCATTATTATGTGTGTGTTTTCAGACTGCCAACCCTTCTCACATCCCTCTTTATGCTGTAAAATTTTGCACTGCCGAGAAATTGATATTTTCTGACCTTGGCAGTGCTGAGAATTTAACACAGGACTTTGAGCTAGACAAGTGCTCTGCCACTGAGCAACACTGTCAGCCCAAGCCAGGCGTGGGTGTGCACACTTGTAATCCCAGCTCTCCTGAGGCTGGGGCAGGAGAATCGTTGTGAGTTTGAGGCCAGTCTGAACTACAAAGTGAGCTCAAGGCCAGCCTGAACTACATAGCGAGACCCTGTCTCAAAAAGACAAAAACAAAAAGTCAGTCCAATCCACTAAAAAAAAAAGAAAACTTGAACACCTCTCTGCATGTCAGTAACTACGAAGGTAGAGCTCTTACAGTTTGCTTAGAAGTGTGAGATTCCAGCCAGATGTGGTGATACATGTGTCCAATCCCATCTCTCTGGGAGGCTGAGGCAGGAGAATCACAAATTGGAGCCCAGCCTGAGCAACTTACCAAGACCCTTCCTCAAAAAATAAAAGGAATAGGGATGTAGCTCATTGCAAAGGCCCTGAGTTCAGTCACCAGCGCTGCTCACGAACACACACACACACACACACACACACACACACAGTATTACAAAGCATTTGAAATTGATGAGTGAATCTTTGAAGTATGAGTTTCCGTTTTCTGAGTAATTTGAGTTACTTTACTTGATCAGACCTCGGGATCCTGGCAGCTGTGCCTGGTACAGGGGGATGACAGGAGGGGGTCCCATGTGACTGTGTTTGGACAGTGACCAGAGCTGTCAGGGTGGGCGAGTGGATGCCAAGTTCAGTGGCCCTCAGCCAGCCGGCCCCTCCTGATGGAGCCCTGCAAGGCTGAGCGCGAGGCCTCCCTGGGGCTCATCCGTCTCCAGGCCTGGCTAGGTGGTGCGGTGGACACAGGGCGTCTTCACAGGAGGTGCTTTGGTGCACCCCTGAAGACAAGACCATACCCCCTTTCTTTTGGCAGTGCCGGGGATTGAACCAAGCGTCTTCACACTTCGCACCTCACATCCCCAGCCCTCTTTCATTTTTTATTTTGAGACAGGTCTTGCTAAGTTGCTAAATTCCCTAGACTGCACTTGAACTTGGTGCTTCCCCTGCCTCAGCCTCCCAGAGTACTGAGATTATAAGCATATGCCACCACCATACCTGACCACAGATTTCATTTTAAGAATTTAAAAACATTCTTCTGAGAAGGAGTTCACGGCTTTATCAAGCTTTAAAAGGGCCACCTCAGATTCTGGGACATTCGTCACCTATTCCATCACCTGTTCTGTGCCATTACTGTTCTGGGCTGGTGTGGTCTGTTAGTGACAGTGGGTCAGCACTTCAGACCCACGTGGCAGCTGGGCACTGCTCTGCTTCCTGACCACTCTGAACTGAGCGTTACTGCTCAGCCCCTCTGCCAGCAGTGGGCAGAGAACTCTGGACAGGGAACAGTTAAGTCTGTCTTCCTTCAGGTAGTGGGTATCGGGTACTGAAAGCAGGAATGCTAAGCATGCAGTCCATCCTGGCACCCAGCCTAGCGACTGCTAAGAGCAGGAAAGTGCGAGTAAATGCCCTATAGCCGATGAAAACTGTTCAGTATAGAAGTGATTGAATAAGACAATGAGCGCTTAAATTTTAACTTGGGTCACACTAGAGCAGGGGTGGTGGCGCACACCTGTAATCCTAGCATTCAGGAGGCTGAGGCAGGAGGAGCACTGTGAGTTCAAGGCCAGCCTGAACTGCATAGCAAGACCCCGTCTCAAAAAGATAATGAATAAATACATAAAATAAAATGGGTCACACTAAATGGGACACATTGCCATGCGCCCTCTCGAAATCCTCCCCGTCTCTTCAAACACACTCATCCTATGATTCTTGCCACTTTCTGCAGCAGCTCTGGTGTCCTCTTTCGTGAGTGTCTTCATGAAGTGTGACCAAAAGATACAGTGAGTGCTGCTGCCGTGTACCATCCAATGGAAAGGCAGGCGCGTAAATAAGTGATGCTGCGTCCTCATCCACCTTATTCACCTGATCTGACCCTGTGTGACTTCTGGCTCTTCCCAAAGTCAAGATAACTTCGAAAGGTAAGTGATTTGAATTGATTCAGGACACAGAGGCAGCCAGGGCAGTGTGACTGAAGACATTCTGTAATGAGGGTGCCAGAGCTGCTTCGGAAAGAAGCGAGCGTCATAGGATGAATGTGTTCACGGCGAGCAGGAAGATTTTAAGGGGGATTCACGGCAGTATGTCTTTTACTGCAATTTTTAAAATGTAAACATTCACCGCATTTTAGATCATATCTCACATATCTGAAGGCGATCCTCCTGTAATTCCCTAAGCGCGATCATCCTGTGATTGCTCAGGTACCTGTAGGTTTTCATCGCTAGAGAAAGGGATGCATCATGGGGCTGGGGATTTAGCTCAGCCGCAAAGCGCCTGCCTGGCAAGCGCAAGATTGTGAGTTTGGTTCCTGGTACCGGAGAAAAACCAAAAAAAAGAAGTTAAAAAAAAAAAAAGAAAGGGATGCACCAAATAAGGCACGTGTGCACTTTTGAATAGTAAGTAGAAAGAAGAAACAGCCACAGGAATGGCGGCACACACTGGGAGGCTGAGGCAGGAGGATCAGAGAGTTGAGCCCAGCTTGGGCAAGTTAGTGACTTAGCAACACCCTGTCTCAAAATAAAAAATAGCTGGGGACGTAGCTCAGCGTGAAGGCCCTGAGTCCCACCCCTAAGACCACGCATACACACATCATGCCAATCTTGACGGACTAAAAACCTGGCATCAAGAGAGAGTCACAGGAGACAGAATAGAACACGTGGCATATTTTCATTTTCTGTAGAGAAAGAGTCCACAGAAGAGACCTTTTGCAAGAAGATCTGTATAAATATCTACAGATATATTAAGTGTGTTACAGTGGGCGTAATGAGTGCAAAAATATAATTAGGGTTCGGAGGTAGGAGAGAAACGGAAAATTAAAATAAAAGAACTTTGTTTGAGTTAATAAGCAAATGCTTAAAAACTAAGTTTTTAGCCCAAACTTCCTCACTGAGATTTGTGGGGGGAGTTGTTCTTGTCTTTTTGAGACACAATCTTACTGTGCACTTCAGGCTGGTCTTGAACTCACTTTGTAGCCCAGGTTGGCCTCGAACTCACAACGATTCTCCTGCCTCAGCCTCCTGAGTGCTGGGATTACAGGCATGTGTCACCATGACCGGCTCCTCACTGAGATTTTAAAAAAGAAAGGCCAGGGGGAAAAGTGTAATGTATCCCCCTTTTGCCCCCAAGATCCTACAAGTCCTCTGTATTCAGCCCTAAGGTCCCAACCCAGGTTAACACTCCCCTTGAGTGGCACCCCCCTCACCGTCCCCGCAGGATTGGGGCTTCCTCTTTGTCACATTTCATCTGGCGGTAGACAAGTTCTCCTGGCATCTTCTGCGGTCACCTTTGTCCCCAGCAGATGGACTGGGCCCCACTGTGGTGTGGCCAACTTCCGACAAAGATGGGGTAGGACACGTGGTCAGGGAGGAAACGTCCTCCAGCTCTAGGGACACAGGGATGGGACGGAGGACTCGAGAGCTGACCGTGGCTGGGTCTCTCTGTCCTGTGCCACTGCCACACGCCATGGCCGTCCCAGTTCAGGACCCTCTTTCTCCACTGGACGTAAGTCCGTACAAGCCGGACCCTGACCGCCACTCCGGCTGCCCCACACCGGTCACACGGGGGCCGGACTCCGAGGGGTGTGGGGACCAGCCAGGCTGATCAGCAGGTACCCCAGGCCCGTGGTGGAGCCGGATGGCCTCGAACCAGTTCGCCTTCCAACTCCAGACCTCAGTGGTGGCGGCAGGGTCGCGAGCTCTGCCCTGTGGTCCCAGAAGTGCTGCGGAATTGAGAGCGGACACACAGTGCTGCTGGGGTCCTCGGGTCCTGAGGCCAAAAGCACCATGGCTATTTCCTGTTTACTTATTGTAGTGGGGATCAAACCCAGGGCCTTTACACAGAGCTACGTCTCCAGCCCTCTTTGTATTCTTTATGTCAAGACAGGCTCTCATAAGTTGCCCAGGCTGGGCTCCAACTTGTGATCCCCCTGCCTCAGCCTCCCAGAGTGCTGGGAGGACAGGACTGCGCCATGCCTGGCTTGTTTTCTTTTTTGTGGTACTTTGGGTTGAACCTGGGGATCGCCCCTGCCAGGCTGTGCCACGGAGCTGACTTCCCGTTTCCTGGTTCCTGTTTGTTTGGGCTGACTGCTCTGGAGGTGGTCGGATGCAGCTGAAGCTCAGTCTCAGAGCCGGTTCACCCTGGGTCGCGCTGTGTAGCTGGGAACAGAGCCTCCTGGGGTGTCTCTGGTGACCTAGGGTTAGGGTCACCCCGACCAGGGGAGCAGTGGCAATCCATCTCTGGGCCGCAGCTGTCACGAACTCAGACCACCCAGGTGCAGTGGGACCCGCCTGGTGGCCATGTGACGGCAGGGGACCTGACAGAGGGGCTGCGTGTCCATCCCAGGCCTGGGTCCCAACCTGTGGTACACAGGAAGGTCACTGCCAGGTCTGGAGCAGGCGGCTCTGGCCAGGCCCCTCACAGGAAGGCGCACTTTGCTGTGAGTTTGCACACTGCCCTGTGTGACTAAGGCCTGAATTCTCACCCTCTCACCCTCTGTCCCTGTCCCTCTGCCAGGGACAACTGGGCGGCCAATCCGGTTGGTCTGGGCCATGGGCACTGCAGCTCTGCTGCCCCAGTTTGGGTGGGTCCAAAGCCGGCCGCCTGGGGATCTGGGCACCTGGCCGGTGCATGGGGCTGCAGGACAGATCCAGGTCTCCTCAAGTGGAACAGGATTAACCAAAAGGGATGTGGAGCCTCTGTCAAGGGGCCAAATCCAGGATGGACCAGTGCACCTCAATCCGCAGCACCCAGGGCCCCCCAAAATGCCCAGTTCAGGCTGGTGTGGTGGCGTATGCCTGTCATCCCAGCACTCTGGAGGCTGAGGCAAGAGGATGAAAAGTTCCAGCCCAGCTTGGACAATTTAGCAAGACCCTGTCTCAAAAACAAATAACGCTCTGCCAGAATCTGAAAATTCACTGAGATCCTAAGAATCCTCTCAAATGGCCACCGAGAGTCAAGCAGAGGTTGGAATTCAGAGTTCTTTCCCGTCTGACTGGAGAGCCGCTCTCCACCCAGCCCTAGCCACAAACCCCGCCAGCACAAGTCTGCAAAGAACTGAGTTCGTCCCGGGCTTCCTCGGCAAGGGGAAAGGCGCTTCTGCTCTCTCTGTTTCCAAGACTTAGGGGAGGACAGTGGCTCAGGAAGCGGGCAGCTTGGAGGAGTGTGCACCCCCCATCCCCCATACACACACACACACACACACACACACGCATGCGCACACGCGCACACACACATGCGTGAAGATGATTCTGCCAGCAAGGACATTAGCACAAGTCCACTTTGGATCACAGTTTTGGCCAGGCGTAGTGGTGCACACCTGTAATCCCAGCACTGGAAGGCTGAGGAGTTCTCTGAGTTCTAGGCCAGCCTGAACTGCATAGTGAAACCCTGGCTCAAAAAGACAAAAAAAAGATATTTTCTTAGGTTTAGCAAATCTGTGTTACTGTATACTGGAACTACATGCTCATTATTTTCTTTCTTTTTTTTTCTTTGTTTCTTTGTTTCTTTCTTTCTCTTCCTGGTACTGGGAATTAAACCCAGGGCATTCACACTGAGCTACATCTCCAGCCCTTTTTTATTTTTATTATTTATATACTTATTGAGACAGGGTTTTGCTATGTAATTCAGGCTGGCCTTGAACTCTCTGTGATCCTCCTGCCTCAGCCTCCAGAGTGCTGGGATTACAGGAGTGCACCACCAGGTCCAGCACTATTTTTTATTTTGAAACAGGGGTGTACTAAATTGCCCAGGTAGGGCTCAAACTTCCAATCCTCCTGCCTCAGCCTCCCAAGGGATCACAGGTGTGTGCACCATGCCTGGATGACTCCTCCCTTTCAAACACAGCCTGCTGCAGTGGGACAGGTGACATATCAGGATGTGTCACCTCCCTAGGAGCAGGGGACAGGCCCTGGGGTGGCAGGGACAGAGGGGGACCTGTTGGGGCTGTTGGGATTTCAGGGCCTTTGCTTAGCCACGGTCTCCTCCTCGTTTACCCAGGAGGAGCAGCCTCAGAGAGGCACGGGAAGGGCACTGTCCCCCCCGGTGGGGGTGGAGGGTCCTCAGGGTCAGGCCTGGCTGCTCTGGGCTATCTGTCTCTGGCTCCAGGGTGGGGGCGCCAGAGGCGCGGGGCTGCTGCAGGAAGACTGGGAGAGGAGCCGGCACGCTGGTGCGGCTCTGGGCTCCAGCACTGCCTGGCATCCGCAGGCCCTGGGCTCCGTCGTCGCACCCCAAAAAGGAACCCGGGCCACAAGGACAAGGGTGGGCGAGGGCGTGGCAGTGCGGCCGCATCTTAGGGACAGCAGCAGAGACTGGGCCACCTAACACCCGCCCCCTCCTCGCTGCCCCTCCCCCGTGATGCTGGTGGGGGGGCAGGCGCCCCAGCCCAAGCGCTCACCAGGGCCCGGCCCTAGTCAGGTGTCTACACCTCACGGTTGAGTGCGGATGGACGCTTCCTCCTTGGGTTCACGGTACCCCGAGTCGCTGGGCATCGGTGACGGGTCCGCTGAGGCACCCAGGCCTTCACTGCTGCGTCAGACTTCGGTGGAGGGCAGGAAGGGAAGCCGACCGACTGGCTGCCCAGGAGGCTCAAGGGGACACCAAGTGCGACCCTGCTGGCCGGGGCTGCAGATTCAGGCGCCCCCTCCCCGCCTCCTGCCAAGCAGAAAAGGGAACTGAGGCACGCAGGAAGAGGCTCGGAAAGGAGCCGCACAGCCAGGCAGGTTCTGAAGCCCAGGTGGCAGCGTGTGCCTCTGAGGCTCAGCCACCGTGGTGCCCTGCTGGCCCCAGGGGCTCTGTCCTTGCGTCTGGGGCAGCCACGGCCCCTGAGCCCCAGCGTCCACACAGCGGGTCGGGAGAGCAGCCTGGGACCGGCTGGGGTCACCACTCCCCAAGGTTTCTCAGTGGCTGTAATGGCCACCAAACGTGGAACCAGGGTCAGGTCACCAGCGGGGCTCGGGTGGTCTTCCCCCGCTCTGGAGCACCACTCTCTCGCACTGAGCCTCAGTTTACCCGGAGCCCGGAGCCTCCCAGCCAGCGTACACCACTCAGCCGCGGGACAAATGCAGATGAGACCCCACAGGCCGCGTGGCTCCGGGAACAGGGTCCCCGCGGACAAGAGTGCGGCTCTCCCGGTCCCACCGTCTGGGCTGTTTCTTAGTCACCTTCTCTGTGGCTGAGCTCAAAACCTGACACTCGCAAAACAAAGGAGAGGTTTATGTTGGCTCCTGCTACGGTGTGGGGTTGGTCGGCTTCAAAGTGGGGTTGCTGGCGCAGGAGCCGGCGGAGGAGCTGCTCGCGGTGTGCGGGTCGGGAAGTAGAGGGAGGAGGAGAGCTGGGGAGGAAGAGGACAGTTCAGGCCCCGCCCCTCCCGCCAGGCTCTGCCTCCCAGCGGCCCTTCCGCCGCGCGCCTCACCGTCCTATCGCCTTCAAAAGCTCCGCCCACGACTACTTGAGGCTTCAGGGAGCGTTTGAGATCTAGGCTGTGACAGGTGTCCTGGGGTCCCTCACTCTCCGGAGCCCCTTTCCACAGCCCTCTCGCCCTTGGGCCCCGACTCTCAGACCTCTGCCCTTCTGGCCCTGAGCTTCCTCCCGAGCCTGCTCTGGGTCCTACCCATTCTAGACCCGCTTCTGGTGGTGCACCTCACACCCCTTAGCACGCCTGCTGGCACGGTTTGCGCTCAGTAGCTGTTAAGTAAATGCATTAGTCACTCATCAAACACTTCCTGAGTGCCTGTACGTGCGAGGCACAGCTATTTGTAGAGGGTTGGACCTGGGGCGGATGTAAGGAGGCGCCCGCTCCGGGGCCCTGCTCGTGCTGGCCCTGGAGTGCTGGGTGACAGTCAAGCGCCGCCTTGCCCAGCTGCTGAAGGCTGTTCCGGTCCATCCTCCCGTCCTGCCCCACCCCATGCGCGTCCTGCCGTGGCAGCCTGCTCCTGACCTGCTGCCCTGCGGCACCCGTCCCGCCTGCTGAGTCAGGGCCCCGAGGAGGCTGGCACTGGAACCTGCGGGACCGTCCATACCCAGCTCCCGGGGTGCGGGCACTCGGGGCCCCTGGCCCGTGATCCGCCCGCTGGGGGGCTGTCACGCCGAGCAAGGGGCTCTGGGCTCTGCCTGTGGGGCGGGGGAGGCGTGGGCGGCTGCAGCCCCGGCACACGTGGCCCTGCGGGAGGAGCTGGCACCGGGCCTCCTCTGCACAGGGCCGGCTGGAGGAGCTGGGTGTGGGCACTGATCGATCCGGCAGGTCTTGGTTTCCATGGTGCGCGTAGGAGGTGGAGGGGGCGAGTGCGGGGGCTCTGCATGGCTGGTGGCCCAGACTCAGCGGACCCCTGCCTCTCCCTGGCTGCACACAGTGGCTGCCGGATGCCCACACCGCCAGACAAATGCTTTGTGTGGCGAGCACCACAGTCCCTGAGAGAGATCAGTTCTGTGAGTCCCCAGCGAGCCGAGTTCCCGGGCAGGCAGCTGGGGGCAGCATCGTGGGGGCACCCTCTCTGTCCCCCACACAGGTCCTTGCGGAACTCAGGTGCGGTCAGTGGCCTTGGGAAGATGGCACCAGGTCTCTGCATCCCTGGGTCTCTCTGTGGCAGCTTAGGGCAGGGGAGCCAGGCACAGGCCTGTTCATCCAGGGTGTGTGTTTGCCTGGAAGGCAGAGGACAGGGACTCGGCAGCTTTTGAGGGCCCCAGCCTCACCCATTCAGCCTGGTGAACGGGGCTCACCCTGCCCTCCCGAGAGGGGCCTGGGGATTTGTTTTCCCCAACCGTGCCCAGGTAGTCCACACACAGGGCGGAGGCCAGC
>NW_004955417.1:27183061-27184425 GCF_000276665.1 Chinchilla lanigera
GCCCTGGCTCACGCTGCCTCCTCCCACCGCCCTCGGGAAGCGTGCAGTCCTCCACGGTGGCGACGCTCGTGCAAGCTGCCACCCGCACTGCCCTGGCCCCTCTGAGCCTCCCTTCCTCCCCGGTGCCGGCTCTTGTCCTGTCGGAACTCGAGCTCTGCGTCACCATCAAACCCAGGCAGAGCAGGGCAGAGACCTCCACGTCAGAGGTGAGCCGCGGCACCAGCCTTCTGAGTGGGTGGGGAACACCCGCTATCACACGGTGTACGCCCCTGGGCGCCCCTTTCCCTGTGCCTCCAGAGCACCTGGAAACGCCACTCCCCAGGCGGGGCGGTGAGAGTCACCTGCTCCTTCCCTGCTCTTCGCTCTAGGCCAGGCGGCTTGTTCAGGCCCCAACCTGCCCAACGGTACACAGCGACGTCAGGTACCTGTACTGCCGCTCGCTGCGGAGGCTGAGTGCCCTGTGCAACCCCTTCGTAGAGTCATCGGGCGGACGAGCCTTGACACGCCCCAGGGAAACCTGGGAAGCACGGCAGTTCTCCCGCTTGCTGCGCAGGGTCGTGGGGAGCCTCCCCTTCCTGCCCGCAGTGAGAACAACTGGGGTGGGGTCCTGTGATCCCGTCAGCGCCCTGGCTACACTGCCGGTCCTGCTGGGGTGTGGGGAACACCGCCCATACTAGGCCAGCCTCTATGTCCCCTGCCGCCCCCGGCCTTGCTCCTCCGTGCTGATTCTGGTTTTCTTGTTGTGACCCTGGGGATTGAACCTGGGGTGCTCAACCGCTGAGCTGCACCTCCCAGCCCTTTGCACTCTGACAGTTTCGCTGAGTGACCCAGGCGGGCCTTGAGCTTGAGATCTTCTTGCCTCAGCCTCCAGGTAGTATAGACAACTAAGTGAGGTAGAAATACTACAGGCAGACAGGGCCGGGCCCCCGAGGGAGTCAGTGCCGAGGATGAGAACACAGCACAGCTGTGGCTGGAGGCACTAGAGATGCAACAGGCAGGCCCCCACATCTCCCCATGGGGGAGCACTGACTGTGAGATTACGCTGTAACCCGTGTTGCCCGGCTTGGTGAAGGCCAGGAAGACACCACCCCCCCAGGTGGGTGACCAGGACCCCGGGACCTGTCCCATCCCTTCCTGAAAATGCCTTTGTTCTCTCAGTGCACACTTGCTGGGTGACCACTTCCCCATTGGGTCAGCATTCCCTAAGGGGCCACACTTGTCATCTTATTGGCTGATCACAGCTTTGACCCACCTTGTACCCACCTTGTGATTTTGTACCCACTGCGTAATTTTGCTGTCTAAAACATTTTCTGAGAAGTGGGTTCTGTGGCAACTCATTGGGGTCCCCTTCTGCCTCTTAGGAG
>NW_004955417.1:27184622-27200490 GCF_000276665.1 Chinchilla lanigera
GATGACAGGCACGTACTACCATGCCTAGCTGAATTTTTCCTACTCTTAACCTCTGTTGTTGCTTAGAATTCATTCTTGGATTTCAAGGAACACAAACTCAGCTAATCTGACATCGAGCAGGTTGGGAGCTACGTTTCCCCCGTATTACAAGCAGCCTGGATTTCAGGGGTGCCACTTCTCCTCGCCTTTCTAACCTGCCCTAGAGCCATCCTCCCAGGGTTTCTCTGGGCCTTTGGCTGGCAAAGAGGCCTGGTGCCTCGTTAGCCATCGATAGAGCAGGCTCTAAGGGTGGGCTTTGCTTTCCCTGGGGACACTTGGCGAAGTCTGAGGACACCATTGGTTCTGTGGCATCTCATGGGCAGAGTCAGGGATGCCGCCTCACAACCTACCCCATGCCAAGGCCCTATCTGTATCCCAGATCAGCAGTGCTGCTGCTCTTTTTTGTTTTTTTAGGGCCTCTAACTCATAGCAGTCCTTCTGCCTCAGCCTCCCAAGTATTAGGATGACAGCTGTGCACCACCTCGCCCAGCAGCGAGGCTGTGGAGACCCTGGCCGATGGTGGGATGGGGTCTCTTTGTGTATCACTGAGACCCAAGCTTGTCCTGCTCAGGGGCCTTACTGCCTCAGCTTCCCCCCAGCACTGGTACGTGTGCCGAGGTTGGGGAATAAGGGGCGGCCCCGGCTGGAGGGCCCCAGGGGAGGTGCCTGCTGTCAGGGGCCTGCAGTCCCATGGAGGGACGTCACGTCCACCCCGAGTACCCACAGAGGACTGAGGGCCAGGCTGAGCGGGCAGGTTGCTGGGGTCCGCTTCTGTCTGGGAGCAGCGTCAGTGTGGTCCGCGCCACATGGCTTCACCAGCGCGCTGTGAGGAGACAGGACGCTGCGGCAGAGCGTGCCCGCCGCAGCCCCTGGACCGGCCTTGGCCCTGCTGGGCATTTGCAGTTCTCTCTCCGGCAGCTGGGCCACAGTGGCTGTCTAGGGCAGCGTCACCGCTCCTGGAGGCGAGTTCAGGATGGCCGCGCCTGCACCAGCACCACTCCCACAGGCCGCCGGGACCCTGAGTGACCAGGACACCTGGAGCGGGGGGGCCTCAGCCTGTCTCCCCAGGCGGGGACCCCGTCATGGGCTGGAGTGCACCCTCCAGCGACCCCGCGGCTGGCGATGGCCGGCGATGGGTTACCTTCGCGCAGCTGCTGGGTGGAAGTCACTGTGACAGTTTTGAGGGCTTTGGAAGGGGCAGCCAGGACGCGGGCCAGCTGGGCGGGAGGAAGGCCGCGAGCAAGGTCCCTGGGCAGAGCCACGCCTGGCAGAGCTCGGGGCAGTGGGGACACCTGCAGCTGAACCTGGACAGGCCGGGAGGGGGAGCTGGGGTGGGGTCACGGGGCCCTGCGAGGGTGCGACTCCAGGATGACGGCGAGCTGGTCCGGAGGGCTGGTGTGGTCGTCCCATGTACCCGGCTCAGGAGCATTCTGGGAGGAAGTCCGAGGCGCCCAGGGAGTGCACGGGGCAACTGTGCGTGTCGCAGAGCGGGCGGTGGAGAAGGGCACCGCGCTGGCGTTGCGTGTGTCTTGCGCCCCGGCTCTGAGATGGAGAGGAGCGGAGGTGCTTATATGGCCGCTCCGACTTCCCACGGTGACGGTGATCGCCGTGTCCTGCACACGTGGAGTCAGAAAACAAAAAGTAAAGAAGAAGAAACGGGTTCTGAACAAAAACAAGGTGATAACAAGCGAGCCGAGCGACGCACGCGGAAAGCGTCAGCGATCACAGCTTTGGGCTCAGGGACTCCACGTCGGTGAAGTTCCTCGAGCGTCTCCAGTGCCTTAGCGCCACCAGCACTCACCCACAGGACCCCGAAGGGGCCAGCGAGCTGCAGACCTGCGCCCCTGCTCCGCCCAGCGTGGGCCTGAGGGGTGAAGCGGTCACAGAGCAGAGCGTGGCCTGGGGAGCAGCTAAGGGACGGCGGCTGTCCTGGGCTGGGCCTGGAGGCACCCAGTGCCAGCCCCGTGCTGTCTCTCAGCCACCACGGAAGAGATGTCGCCCAGGTAGGGAACTCAGGCGGAGCAGGGCCAGCACGGGAGACCCTTGGACAGCAGCCAGGCGTGACCAGAGGCCGGGGGTCGAACCCCTGGGGATAACAGGGCCGAGCTGTGCCCCTGAGAGCCACCCAGGGACAGTGAGTTTCACAAATGGTATCAGAGAACAGGAAGAGAATCTTCATTTCGTGTGTGTTAGCAGGGATTGAACACGACCTTGGCACTAAGCTGCATCCCCAGCCCCCTCCCAGCTTTAAAATTCTGACACCGGGCCTTGCTAAGCAACTAAGTTCCCCAGGCTGGACTAGATTTTGCAATCCTCCTGCCTCAGCCTCCCAGAAGGCTGATGTGTGCCCAGCTTTAATCTCTTTTTTTTTTTTTGGTCTTTTTGAGACAAGTTCTCTCTATGCAGTTCAGGCTGGCCTTGAGCTCACTTTGTAGCCCAGGCAGTTCTCAAACTCACAATGATCGTCTTGCCTCAACCTCCCGAGTGCTGGGATTACAGGTGTGCACCACCACACCCAGCTTAATATCAATTTTTTAAAAATTGAAAACAAATTAAGTCATTTTTGAGTTGCAGTAACCCTTGTTCAGGAGTTCAAGTGTCATCCCGCATAACGCAGGTGGCCCAGTTGTCATGGGTGAGGCAGGTCTGAAGACGTGGTCTCAACCTTTGCTCTTTAAGTTCTAAAGGCGTCCTGGCAGCTGCATGACAGGAAATACAGAAAAGGGAGCAAAGTCCCCCGAAGTCCGCCATCCACCCCTTCGCTCCAGCGGCCACGCCAGCGCTCATGCAGCTTTTACTGCTATTCGCGTTGTCATGAGTCTTGCGGCGCTCACCACGGAGCTGCACCGCCCCAACCCACACAGAAGGCGTCCAAGGGAAAGGCCAAGGGTGCGGCGAAGCAGCTCGAGGGCCGCCAGGCAGCACCAGCTGCTAGAGACAGCCATGCGGGCAGCAGCCCCACGGGACGCAAGCCCTGCCTGGCCCAGAGGGCACTTTGCTCCCAGATGCTGCGCACCGCTCCTGTCAGGGCGGCTCCGCTCCTTCCTCTGAGAGCAGGGCTTTGCTCGGGCTTATGGGTGAATCCCGACAGCCCCGCAGGGTACACGGGGACGTCGTGCGGCAAAGCTCAGCATTTTCTCTACATTACATCATATTTTTCTTTCTTTCTTTTTTTTTTTTGTGGTACCAGGAATTGAACTCAGGACCTTGAGCTTGCCAGGCAGGCACTTACACCACTGAGCTATATCCCCGGCCCTACAGCTGTGTTGCATAAAGGTCCCCCCGACACACAATAGGTTTGAACTGATTTTGTGATGCCGGCTGTAGGGGTGTAGGCTCCATTGAAAAGCTGATGGCCCTGTGGACACTTTACCGACATTTACCTGCAGGGCGGGCGTCCTCCAGTAGAGACCGAAAACCTGCCTTCTCTGTGGGTTTTCTTTCCAATAATTCATCGTGGCTGCTCCTGGGGTGTGGCTGGGACGCTGTCATGTCTGCGACACCTGGGCTGACTGCTCTGATCTGTCGAGGATCAAACTGGGCCGAGCCGGGAGAGGCTGCGGGCAGCCTGGCAGCGCCGTGGAGCGTACAGGCCGCTGGAGCCCCCGGGACGGGCGGGAATCCGCAGCCGTGCAGCCTGGGCTCTGCAGTCACTTGGGGTGTGCAGCCTGAGGACAGCAGAGGGACAGCACGTGGTGACGCTTCCTGCGCTTCCTGGGGAAGGCACAGGCAGGAGGCACAGCGGTGGGAGGCCGGGGCACCGCGACGGATGGGTGGTGACTGCAGGGTGCAGAGGGAGGCTGGGTGCTGGCGACCCTCGCGTGGCCCTGACCTGCCCCAAGTGTCGGGGCTCACGCTACTCCTGTGGGACCAGGCGCTCGAGTCCCCGGAGCCATCGTCCTTCTGACCACCTGCACTTTGGGGTTCGCTGGGTGCGGCTCAGGCATTTTCTCTACATTAAACCAGCCTGGGTGCCACACACCTATAATCCCAGCCCTCGGCAGGCTGAGGCAGGAGGATGACTGCAAGTGTTAGTCCTGCCTGGGGGATACATAGTGAGTTCAAGGCCATCCTGAACCATGCAGTGAGACCCTATCTCAACAAACAAACAAATTTCTACTTGAAAGAGTACAAGAGACGGGCTGGGGATTTAGCTCAGCGGCACAGCACCTGCCTGGCAAGCGCAAGGTCGCGAGTTCGATTCCCGGTACTGGAAAAACAAACAAACAAACAAAAAACCAAGAGTACAAGAGGATAATTTAGCGCTTGCTGTCAAGTGACAATGCTCCCACCCACCCTGCCTACTCCCAGGGCTGGATCCTGTGGCTGCACAGACACCCCGGCCAAACACGGGGGTGCAGAGGTCTTCATTTCTGCCTCGTCTGTGCTGCAGGGGGCAAAAACCAGAGGATGGAGGCGCGTCGCTGCGCTGTGGGGCTGGGCGCCTGCATCTGTTACGCTCCGCGCGTGCCGGCCAGGACTCGGGGTCCCCAGGCAGCCGCCCCCAGCCCTTCCGGGACGGCGCGGTTCGAGTGAGCAAGGCAGGAGCAGAGCTGGGCGTGACACAGCCACACCTCAGTCTACCGCGCTGGGACCGCGGGCCGTGTGGCTGCGCCCGGTGTCCAAGCGAAACGTGTTTCATGGGCAGTGCGGCGGCGTCACAGGATGGTGGCCTGCTCACCCTGCCCGTCCCCCCCACCCCGGGCCTCTGGCAGCGGAGTGACAACTGTCCCTAGGTCCGCCGTTCCGGGCCCACAGAGACGGGACCTGCACGCCCGGCTTGGCGGGTTTTACACTTTCACCTCTTCTCACGCCGCGTCCTGCCTCACGCTGAACTAGCCGGTGGTCTTGGATGAAGGATGGGGTGCACTTCAGAACCATTCTTGGAGCTGGAGACGCTTCAACACAAACTGAGCAGCACCTCTGCGACTCGTGCCGTGCAGGTCCAGGGTGCGGTGACGGCCAGCCCGCGCGATGTGTGTGTCACTGTGTGTCCTTGTCACTTGCCTTGTTTGTATCCAATACTTCTGCAACTGTGATAGGCAGGTCACGGGTTAAAAAATTTGGTGACTGCGCTTGTCCAAAGACAAATGCCTGTTAAAGTCACAATCCCTGGGAATGTGTCCATTTCAAAAACAATCACCCCTATGTTAGACCTCTGATCCTCAGCTTCAGCTAAGCTTTAAAATATATGAGCAAAAGCCTCACTGCAGTGCACAGTGATGCATTTGGATGTATTGCAAAATAAATGATCATCAGGCAGATGAGCTCCTGGAGATCCTCCTGCCTCAGCCTCCTGAGGGCCGGGATCACAAGTGTGTGCCACCACACTGGAGCTAAGTGTATTTTTGGTGCTGGCGATGGAACACGGGGCTCCGTGTACTCTGGGTGAGGGCTCTGCTACTGAGCTGCACCCAACCCCCACACTGTTGTTTTCTGAAATAAATAATCCAGAGGTGAGAAGGCAAAATAAAAAGCCAAGCATGGTGGTGCACGCCTGTAATCCCAGCACTTGGGAGGCTGAGGCAGGAGGATCATTGCGAGTGTGAGACTAGCCTGGGCTACAAAGTGAGCTCAAGGCCAGCCTGAACTGCATAGCGAGAACTTGTCTCAAAAAGACAAAAACAAAAAAAAAAAAGAAAGAACGGAAAATAACTCTTCCCTTCCCCCCATCCCGAGGGCTGAGGAGCCAGGCAGCAGCACCGTGGAGCGCCTGGCCTGGGACGCCGTCCTGACCTCGTGTGCAGCCTAGCTGTGCCCCCACCCTGGGGCTGCGTCCGAGCCTGTGGTTCTCTCCGGGCTCCTCCTGCTTGGCGGGGGCTGGATGCGGCTCTGGGAGCCCAGCCCCCCAGCTGCGCCGTCCGCCCCCATCCTCCTCACCACGTCCGCCTGTGAGGTTTGACCCTGACTGCAGAGCCCGGGGTCCTAGCCTCTGCGGTCAACGGCCCAAGCCCATCCAGGCCTTCCCTGCAGATCCCAGAGTTCCTGCCTGAGATCCCAGCCGACGCCAGGGCCAGCACGCTTCGCTCCCTTTCCAGGACTGACTCTGGGGTGCTGAGGCTGAGTGCCCCGCTGGTGCTGTGCGGGACACCCGGCCCTGCCAGCCCTGGCAGGTGCAGAGCTCTGGTGCTGAGGGCTCCAAGCCAGACGGTGGCCATGGGGGGCCTAAGAAGGTGCATGCTGGCCAGGCATGGTAGCACATACCCACCCTCCCAGGACAGAGGCTGAGGCAGGAGGATCTCCAAGAGTTTGAGGTCAGCCTGGGTACATAGTGAGCTCAAGGTCAGCGAGACCCTGTCTCAAACAAGAAAAAAGAGAGAGGAGAGAGAAGAGAGAGGTCCCGAGGGATAAGGACCAGTGCTTCCCAGGTCTCCTGTCCTCACCAGCCTCTGTGGGACGCAGTCATTTGGTGCTGTCCCTCGAGGCAAGATCACGACTCTGGGCCCGGCGCCTCTGACACTGGCTGTGTGGCTGCTCGGTTGCCGGACAGCGGTCGGCGCCTTTCCCAGCCGCGTCTGTCTGGCTCTGGCCTCCCCTCGGCTGCCGGCGCCCTGCCCATCCGCGGGCTCAGGTTCTGGTTTCCAGATCCCTGCCAGCGGCCCGGACCTGCTGCCAACTGCTGATCGTCATCTAGCCGGAACCCTGGGCGCTGAGCCCAGCCGGGGCTGCCCCACGCCCAGGAGGGGAGGGTCGGAGTCCGCAGGAGGGCAGGTCACCCTGCGCCGGGGACCTCTGGGGAGAGGTGTGGGGCCCGGGGAGCGAGGTGGGGTGTGTGTGTGTGAGAGACCTGGGGCCCAGGAGCTGCAGGGGGGACCAGGGCTGAGCAGGACCATGGTGGCTCAGCCGAGCTGGAGGGCGACCTAGGCCGGAGTCCGTGCTCTCCTGGGCCCAGCACGTCAGTGGCCCAGGGACAGGCAACTTTCTCCGTGTTACTGACAGCCAGGGTTCAGGCTGGGATGCTCTGTGTGGGGTGTTGCGAGAGTTTGTAGCACTGAGCACTGAACCCAGGGCCTTTGCACTGAGCTCCATGCAGCTCTGTTTTTAACTTTGAGACAGGGTCTTGCTAAGTCGCCCAGGCTGGGTTCAAATTTGACATCCTACCACCTCAGCCTCCCAGAGTGCTGGGATCAGAGACATGCACTGTTATACCCAGCTGAATTCAAAGTTTTAATAAGCTGTTCAAAACATAACACACACACACCAGCCACAGCTCAGAGGACAGCTCTTGCAGCGGGACACGTTCTGGGAACCGTGGCCACGGGGCTGGAAAGGAGGCCGCTGTTTCAGTGTCCGGGCAGGGGTCCGAGCCACGTTTCCTGTTCTGTCCTTTGTTTCATCACAGCTCTTAATAACCCGCAGGAAAGAGGCCCAGATGTCCCCGGTGGCCAGGAGCAGACGAGGCAGAGGGACAGGGAGGTGGGTAGGCAGGACTTACTGGCCTAGGGACACAGCCAAGCCTCAGTGCCGGGGTGTCACTGTCCTGCTCTAGAGGGAGGGCATGGGCAGCACCGGGTGTGTGTGTGTGTGTGTGTGTGTGTGTGTGTGTGTGTGGTCCCAGGGCGGGGATGGGAGGCCAGGGCCCAGGTCGAGGTCGGGGAGAGCAGAGTGCTGGGCAGGTGGGCGTGGTTGGAGGGGCCTCCTGGACAGAGGATCAGGGGCAGAGGGCACAGGTGAGAGACCTGCCCTCCACACACAGTTCCTGGGGACGGAAGCGCGGACAATGTCAGGAGGGCAGGAAGGGCACCGCTGCCGCAGCGAGGAGGGAGGGCCTCCACACAGGCCTCGCGCTCATTTCTGACGTTTCAAGGCGTCCGTTGTTGTGCTCAGTCTGGGGCTGGTATCGCTCTTGAACGCGATGTTTGATTGACTGACTGATTGATCGATGGATGAGGAGTGGATCCACTGATTGGTTGGGAGGGGTGGGAGCCCAGGGCCCTTGTACTGAGCTACATCTTCAGCCCCTTTTTAAATATATTTTTAAAAATTTTGGCACAGGGTGTCTCAAGTTGCCCAGGCTGGGCTGGAACCTGGAGTCCTCCTGGCTCATCAAGTTGTGTTAGGCAAATGTAAAACACTCCCAGTGACGGGGTTTTCAAAGCCTCCCGCACTGATCCGGGGCACCGCCTGCTGTCCTGGCTCGGCCCGTGAGGTTCAGACCCTCGACTTCCTGCCGTCCCTTTGGCTTTGCAGGGTGGGAACTCAGGCTCCCAGGGGGCGTGTGGGGCTGGAGCAGGGTGGCCAGATGGTCACCAAGCTGCAGCTGGCCCTGGACGCCTGGGAGCGGGGAGGCGGGCAGGTGTCCTCGGTCACGCGGCGGCCAGGGCCTGTGTCCATGCCGCTGACTGCCCCTCCTTCAGGGCACTGAAAGTCACAGCTGAGAGAAATTTGGGGGTAAATGGGTCCTGAGGGTCACTCAGGTGGCTGGGGCCACCGTACGGGGGTCCAGAGGGCAGTGGAGAGGCCGGGGCCTGTGTTCTGCGGAAGAGGGAGTGTCCGTGGCAGCTGGGAGGGCCGACAGATGGGTGGGGTAGGGCAGCGGCACTGGCTGGACGAAGGCTGGGGCTGTCTCTCCCCTCCCCCTCCTTTCTCCCCTCCCCTCCCCTCCCCTTCCTCTCCCCTCCCCACTCCTCTCCCTCCCCCCTCCTTCCTCTCCCTTCCTCTGCAGTGCCGGGAGCCCCGGCCTTGAGTAACTCTAGCCCCAGTTCTGTCGGGCGTCTTCCTGCCAGCCTTCCTCGGCTCGGCTCTGCTCTCGCACGTCTTCTTCATCTGGGGATCGTGCTCTGATGCCCTGCTCTCGCGGCTTTGTCACCTTCTAGGTTGGGTGTGGGTGTCCCCGGGGCCTGCACCTGCCAGCCGTGGGTCGGGTGAAAGGAGGGAGGCCTGGCCTATCCCACGTGCCTGAAGCGACAAAGTGTGAGCGGTGAGGAGCACAGCCTCTCCCTGGAGGGACCTCCCTAAAACAGGTCCTAGAGCAGAGTTCAGCCGCACCCAGGGGAGGCCTGGAAGGAGGTTCCCACCTGGCCAAGCCCGGGAGCCTGTGGGTGTCCAGGGAACCGAGGGGGGCTGCTCGGAGGAGGCGCCTTCCAGACAGACGCCCTGCGGCAGGCCAGAGAACCTCCCCGGGCGTCCAGGAGCAGCTGACTCTGAGCGTCGTTTGCCCGCTGGGAGGGGGTGACCGGCTGTGACAGCCTTTGGAGAGGGAGCAGTGGCCCCCACGGCTGTGAGGGGGTCATGGAGCCACGCGGGGCTCTGGATTTGGGGGTGAGGGCCGCCCGGGGCCTCTGCGGGTGTCGGGGCCGCATGGCTTTCACACGCACGTGGGTGTGCGCAGCTTTTCAGGTGAGGCATCCTGGCTGAGGATAGACCGGTCACGCGGACCCAGGCGTGTCTCCCCCAGACCCACAGCCAGAAACCAGCCCTCCTGGGACGAGCCCCCCACATTTAACTCCACGACTGTGAGATTCCTCCCACGGCGGCAGGCCAGCCGGGGCTTCTCCTCGCCCTGCCCGGCAGCTGCCCCTGTCCTGCGTGCCCAGGAGGGGTCTGGGAAGGCCTTGCGGACTTCCTGTCCCTACTCAGCTCCTGTCTCGTCAAAACCCTCTCTCCCTGCGCCGGGTGGCCAGTCCGGTTCCGGAGGGCCAGTCTCCGCATGGGCTGTCCTCATCCTTTCTTAGCGTTTTGGGCTCTGTTGCCCTCTCCTCAGCCTTTAAGTAGGGCGAACACATAACTTACCGTCCAAACTGGGTCAGTGTGTAAAGAGAAAGGGGAGCTGCTGAGTAATGACGCCGGGCTCGCGGTCACACGCCGCGGCTCTCCCAGGCAAACTGGACTTGTGGTCGCCCCACCCCAGCCACCCTTCTTCTGCCGCCCTGGCTCAGGGTCCTTTCTGGGGTCCTCCTCCTCCGTCAGCCCCTCTCCTGTGCCCTGGCCCCTCTGTCACCCACGGCACCTCCTGGCATGGTCTGGTCCCCCAGGGCCAGGACCTCGGTCTGCCGGGGCAACCCCGCCTGTGCAGTGGGTGTGTCGCGGTGCCTACACCCCGAGTGGGGTCCTTGGCACGACAGCAGTCCCCATGAGCCCCAGAGCTGCACCTGGCGCGGGGCCTGCCTCTTCCAGCTCAGGGCAGATGGAGCCCGCAGTGACAGCGACCCCGTGCCCGCGCCCAGCTTCTCCCAGAGCAGCAGTGTGCGTTGCTGTGCAACCCCTCAGCTTCCTGTAAACAGACACGAAAGCGCCCACCGCAGGGTCAGATGAAGCGAGACACTAACGCACCAGCAACTTTCCCAGGGCCCTCCCGAGCCGAGCAGCTCGCTCGTGTGGCTCACAGGCCCCGGAGCAGCCGAGAGGGAGGAGCTGTGACTTTGCCTGGCTTTGCAGGCGAGCGGCCTGGGCACAGAGAGGCTTGGAGACCCTCTGGGTCAGGCGCAGAGCAGAGGCTTGGGAAGTCGTCCCCACCTTGCCAGCCAGTCGAAGATGCCGAGGAGAAGGTTTCCCTGGGTGGGAGCCCAAAGTGTCCTAATGCCGAGACCCCTGCCCCAACCAGGAGGCTGCAGGTCCGGGCTCAGCCTCTCCCCGAGGCCACTCCTCCTCGCCTCCTCCACCGGCTCCCACAGGGCAGGCCCAGTGTCTGCTGAGCAACCTCAGGGAGCTGAGGCCACACACTGCGCCTGGCCAGCTCGCCTGGCTGAGCTGCACACTTCTGGGCTACATGAAAGGCGACTGCTGTCACACTACGTTTGGGGATGCTTGTTCCACAGCAGAGGCTGACTGGTCAGGGATGCTGTTAGGAGGCTCAGACTGCTGTTATAGAAGATGATGCACTGGGAGGCTTAAACAACAACAACTAGGGGCTGGGGATTTAGCTCAGTGGCACAGCGCCTGCCTGGCAAGCACAAGGTTGTGAGTTCGATTCCCAGTACCGGAAAAAAAAACAAAAAAACCAAAAAAACAACAACTCATGTTATCAAAGTTCTGGAGCCTAGAAGTCCAAGGTCAAGGTGTCACAGGGCTGGTTTCTAGTGAGGCCTCCCTCCCTGGCTCGCAGATGTTGGCTTCTGGCTGCGCTCCCCACAGCCCTTTCTCTGTGCAGACCCAGGGACAGGGTTATGTGTCTTTCCCTCTTCTTTTAGGGACTGTGGTGTTCTTACACGACGGCCCCATCCTAAGAATTCCACTGGCCTCGACTGGCTCCTTAACAGGGGTCTTCCTCGGGTCAGGGCATCACACATAAATTGGGGGGCACAGTCTGGTCCATGGCAGGGGTCCATCCCTGAGCAGAAGTAGCCACGTCAGAGCTGCTATGAGCGCTGGAAGGGCGGAGGGCACTGTAGGCCTGGGAGCTGGGTGCAGGCAGCGGTCCTGGGGCAGGCAGCGGGGGACGAGAAGGAAGGTGGAGGAGTCCAAGGGGGACCAGGCAAATGATGGAGCGGCACAAAGTCACCCCAGTCCAGAGCAGGAAGTGACCCCCAGGGCTGACCTAGCTGCAGGAAGTTGGGGTGAGAGGTACCGCCTTCCATCTGAGCTGGACCAGGGCCTGGCAACCCCGACAGAGGTAAGAGCTGTAAGAGGGGAAGCCAGGTCACGTCGAATAGAGGAGCAGAGGGGATAAGGAGAGGAGGGGGCTGATCACAAAGGCCTGGGCGTCGGTGAGGCAAGACAAGGGGAACGCGCAGGGAATCAGGGAGCGGCCGGATGGGAGAGACCTGGGCCTCTGGGCTGTCCGGAGGATGAGCTGGACATGCAGAGAAGTTCGCAATGGTGGCTGAGGCATGGGGATGTGAACAGGGAGGCCACAGCGTCGAGCACCCTGAGCGTCTGCTGAGCCAGCGACCACCACACGCTCAGCGCGGTCATCTCATGTAACCCGCCCTGGACCACGGGGCACCTTCACACCTCGATGAACTAGCCGACTGCTTGGAAGCCCCAGCTGAACTGAGTGAGCGCGGCGCTGGGTGTGGGAGGCCCACCTGGGGACTGCTGCCAGCAGCGTGAGAACAGAACTGGAGGGGAAGATGGTGTGCTGGTGAATCTCCTGGAGAAGCCGTCACGCTGGCTTTCCTGATATGAACACGGCGGTTCTCGATGTCAGAGGAGCTCGGGTCCTCACTGTTGCTGAGGAAGGCTGCAGTTCTCTTCGGGGGAGCTCTGGTCCTCACCTCGAGCATCGCTTCCTGGCTCCAGTGCAGAGCCCTCAGCTGCTGACACAGATCTTCATCCTGGTGGCGCAGACTTTCTAACTTCTAGCCCTGGCCTCTTGGCCTTCCCAGTGCAGATCCTTGAAGCCGACTTGCGTGAGACATTGCTGTGGGTTCTAGGTCTTCAGCTGGACTTGTGTGGGACATTGCCATGGGATCCAGGCCCTCAGCTGGGTCCTTTGGGTCTCTGGTGTGTGGACAGATCTCCTGCATGCTTTTACTTTTGACTCTTTGGGTGAATACTATAACATAATCCTATAAACTATGTGTCCTGTATTAAATCTTTCCCTTGCAAACCTTGACCACAACAAGCAGGGACACGTCCTGAGAAACAGATAGCAGGTGACTGTCATGTGCAAACATGGCGGTGTGCATGAGGACCACATTGTGTTCAAGTGAACCATTTATCACAGGGAAGGGCACATGTCCACGGATCCCTGGAATCCCCCTCAGACTCCGCCCCTCCCTTTGTTCCGGTACCGGGAATCGAACTCACGACCTCGCGCTTTCCAGGCAGGCGCTGTGCCGCTGAGCTAAATCCCCAGCCCTGCCCCTCCCTTTGCACGTGTCATCCCACAGCCTCCACACTTCCCGAAGCAGCTCTGGGGTGCTCTTTCCCGGGTGTCGTTCATTGTGCCTCCTTGGCTGCTTCAGTGTCCTGACTCGACTGCAAACACCTCCCTTCCACGGTCCCTTTGACTCCGGGGAAGACCCAGAGGTCGCAGGTGCCAGCCGCGGGGATGAGGCGGGTGAAGATACACCAGTGTATTTCCAGAGGGATTTGAATCAGCACATGCAGGCAGCCATGGCAGCCCAGCTGAAGACACTCAGAAAAGAAGAACCCGGGGCTGCTTCAGAGAGTGGCAAGAACGTGTCTTACTGTGATAAACTGTGATGACACACAGACGGCTGTGGTGTCACTAGCCCTGTCCTCACGTGGCCTGTTGGCTGGAGTGCTGTCACATGATGTCTGACTGTACCCTCCCGCCTCACTAGTGAGGGAATCGAGGCTCTGGGGGGAGAAAGCTGCCCAAGGTCACACAGTCAGTCACTGACAGACAGGATCTGAACCCAGCACCTGCGGCACGGGATGGAGATGTGCCTGGATTTGGGCTTCTAAATTTGACACCTGGCTGGGCGTGGTGGCGCATGCCTGTAATCCTCACTGTAATCCCAGGCGGGAGGATCACTGGGAGTTTGAGATCAGCCTGGACTACAGAGTGAGCTCAAGGCCAGCCTGAACTGCACAGCGAGACTCTGTCTCAAAAAGACAAAGAAATAAAAAGTAAATAAATAAGTAAATTTGACACCAAATCAGTGGGGTTGGAGGTCGCACAACCGGCAGGGGTGGAGCCTGGGGGTGTCACGAGTCTCCTGGCCTCGATTTCCTCCCGGAAGTAAGAGGCCCGGGCCCAGCGCAGTCAGGGCTGGGAGGCGCAGGGCGGGGCTGGAGGCTCAGCAGAGAAGCAGTGCAGCTTCATGGCCAGGCGGAGGTGGTGTCCCTGTCCCACAGGGTGCGGGCCCGGCTTGGAGCTCGGCGGCCACGTGCACGGAGACACAGCTGTGAGTGCCGCCTGCCCCACTCCGCTCGGCTCTGCCCTGCTCTGCCCTGGCCTCATGGTGATCGGGAGGCTGTGGTGAGCCCTGGATGCCCTCCAGCTGGGCTTTCTCTGGACAGGGGCTCCGGGGACCTTCTCATGGGACCTGCAAGCCAGGGACCCCTGGTGACATCAGGGCCTGAGGGTCCAGGGTGCCTTCCAGGGAAAGGAACAGCCACGCTGTATCAGGTCTATCAGCGTAGGCATGATGGGACCAGGACGGGGGGCAGTGTCACGTGGGGTGCCAGCACTCTCTGGAGTCCCAGGGGAGGGAAAGCTCTGGCGTCGAGGGGCAGAGAGTTAGCAGCCTCCTTCCTGCAGGCCTTCTGGTCCTGTAACCCGCTGGAGCCTCTAGAAAGCTCCAGGAGAGGAAGCTGAATCCGAGAGTCACTTGCTTCTCCACACTGTTTTTGAGACAGGGGCTCCCTGTGTAGCCCAGGCTGGCCTCGGACTCACGGCCAACCTCCTGTCTCAGCCCAGCAAGCGCCGGGACGGCAGGGGTGAATCACCACAACTGGCTGTTTCTCAGCCTCTGAGGGGAATCCATCCCCAGCACCCGAAGACACCAGGCGCTGTGACACTCACGTCCCCTCCGTGCAGTTGGCACCGTGCTTGCCTGTCACCTGGACGCACCTCCCACATGTATTAAATCGTCTCGGCGTTACCAAGAGCGGTGCGAGATAAGCGCTTCTCACGCTCCGTTGTGAGGGAACAGCGACAAGAAAAATGTCCCTACTTGTGTAGTGCAGGCAAAAATGTTTTCAAATAGGTGCGGTGGTGAGCTCAGCCTGAGAAATTCAGAGACCTCGTCTCAGAACAAAAACTAAAAAGGGCTGGGGATGTAGCTCAGTGTGAAGGTCCTGGGGTCCAGCCCCAGCGCCACAAGTAAATAAACAAATAACTTCAAATATTTTCTGTCTGAGGCTGATCAAGTACGCAGTTGTGGACCTGAGGAGCCTGAGCATCCCAGGCACCCAGGGACCCCGTGAGAAGCCTGGGCTGGGGGCCCTGCATCCGGTCCAGATTCGGTGACACATGGGTCCCAGGGTCCGCTCTCTGCTGACTGCTCGGAAACAGGGCTGAACTGTCAGGCCTGGTGTCATGTGCCTGTCGTACTAGCACTTGGGAGGCTGAAGCAGGAGGATTTCTGAGAGCTCAAGCCCAGCCTGGGCTACACAGCGAGACTGTCTCAAAAACAGAAAGAGAGAAGCCGAGAGGACTCGAAGGCTTTCCAAGCGGGGACCTGACGGGGAGCGGGTGGGGGCAGCCCTGCTTTTCCTTTCCGGCACTGAGAGGGTCTCCGGAAGTGGGCATGGGAGGGTGCCGGGCACGGGAGGGTGCCGGGCACGCAGAAGCTCCCTGCAGGGCGGGCCCTGAGCAGTGCTGGACTTGGCGGGCTTCTAAGAGGGGCTTCTTCCTCTCTTGTGGTCCCAGAGAGGCTGCCCACCCCTTGGATGCCAGGGCTGGGGACCCTGCCGCGCTGGGAAGGGGTGAGAGTGATGCGGAGCTCTGGCCCCTGGTCACGGGGTCATGGGATCATGGGGTGCTGTGCCCCACCCCGAACCAGGCCCTGTGCCACACCAGGGAGGAGCCCAACAGCGCCCGCCCCATGTCACGATGCCAACCTGGGCAGGGAGGGGAATGCGTGGAACCCTGTCCCCCCAGTAACTCAGATTCCTGGACTGGAGCCCCCAGGAGCCCAAGGCCAAAGCTCCCTCCAGTTAGGAGGGAAGGAGGATTGGGTTATTGTTTTTGCTTTGTTTTGTTTTATTTTTCCTCACTATGTAGCCCAGGCTGTTCACAAACTCATTTCGATCCTCCTGCCTCAGCTTCCTGAGTGCTGAAATTACTGGCTGCCGTGTCCTAACTTACTGGGAAAATCGTCCATCTCAGGTTAAAGGAAGCTAAGCTGACCCTATTTTTTACCTTTCTTAAGAAAAGAAAAAGCCTCAAAAATGAGAAATGTAAAAAAAAAAAAAAAGGAAAACCCAGGTGGCCGAGCCTGGGCCGGGATAGCTGCCGGCCTCCCCAGCCTGG
>NW_004955417.1:27200590-27203978 GCF_000276665.1 Chinchilla lanigera
GTCCTCACCCCCTCCCGTGTCCCCTCTCCTGGCCGCCCCAGCGCCTGTCTCTCCAGCCGGGATGAAGCTCCAGAATCCTGGCTGCGGCCCAGGGCTCCTCCCTCCTTGGCAGCTGAAGCCGCCACATTCCTGGCCTGGAAAAACCCTTTCTCTGGCGCAGGGAGGCCTGATCGGCCATAGCCGGTGACCTCATCCTCCTGGGAATCTGGGTGTTTCCTCCTCCAGGCCCCTTACGGGGATCCCTCCTGGCCATCTGCCTAGACTTGGGGGTCCCCCGATGTGGGCGCTTGGCTCAGCCCCTCTGTGGCCCCTGCCCTCCCCGGCTCTGTGGCGCTTGCTGTGCCAGCCCCCCATCCCTGCCCCCGCCCACGCGATGCCCAGGGCAGCGGGTCACTGTGGGCGTGGAGCTGGAGTCCTGCCCGGGACAGGGCAGAGGTGAGAGCTGCCGGGGCTGGGCCCACGCGCGACCTCCCCACCCCACCGCACCCCCGCTGGCCGCCCTGGGCGAGTCTGGGAGAGATCCCCACGCCCGCTCTGGAGTCTCCCCTACTCGGACCCCTCCGCCCGCCGCCATGCCCCACCTCCGCTCCAGCCTGGAGTCCCCTGTCACTCTTCACTCAGCAGCCCAGCGACCCCCCAAAATGTCCAGACAGGAGCGGGGCGCACGCCTGTCATCCCAGCTACTCGGGAGGCCGAGAGGCAGGAGGATCAAAAGTTCTAGGCCAGCTGAGCAATTTCGCAAGACCCTGCCTTTTGAGGTAAGGGCTGGGGATGTGGGTTAGGACAGAGGGCCCGGGATCAACTCCCAGCCCTGCAAAAATATAAAAATAAAATAGAAAATGAATAAACGCTCGGGCCCATCTGGTCTCCTGGGTGTGTGCGGCCCTCCGCATTGTCTCCTGCGGAAGCCAGCGCCCCTTGGTGAGGGACTCACACTCCCGTCCACACGGAGGAGCGGGTGCTCCTGAACACCTCGGGGGGTGGCACAGCAGGCCGGTCCTCTGGCTGCGGCACAGGGGCAGCGGGCTTGGGAAGGCGGCAGTCGGGTCCCCCAGCCCAGGTGGCCTCAGGCCCACTGGTGCTGCAGGGCCGGGTCCCGGAGGAGGAGGAGCTGGGGTGCAGATGCTGTGGCTCCACCCAGGGCCCCCGGGACTCCACACCGCCAGCGTTCAGGCCTGTCCTTCCCGGCGTCTCGAGTCCGCTGCAGCCCGCAGTGGCCTCGGTTCCCCTGAGCCCCTGATGACCTGGCCCCTGGGCTGCATAGTCAGGGCGGCACATGCCGCTCACATCTGTAGAAGGGCGGAGACGTGTACCTAGAGGGGTTCCAACTGAGCTCCCTAAAATAAAATAAGCCAGCAAAAAAGGAGCTAGGTATGGCGGTGCACATCTGTGATCCCAGCACTCGGGAAGCTGAGGCAGGAGAATCTTCGTGAAATCCAGGCCAGCCTGGCCTATGTAGTGAGTGATGTCCAGTGTCCTTATGCGTAGGGATGTCTGCAGAGACACTCTGGGGACACCACACACACACAGATGGCCAATGGGCTCAGAGGACGGGACAGGGTGGAGATGCCACACTCACAGCCTCTGCCCACACCCAGCACGGAGGGACAGTGTGTCCTTCCATGGGAGATGTGGGCGGCATGTGCCACCCTGGCTGTGCAGCCCGGGCCCCAGGTCATCAGGGCCTTGGAGGCAGACCCTAGGCGCAAGGGAAGGAGAGGCCTGGGGTCCGGGGCCTGCAGCTGGTAGGTTTCACTCTCAGCCCAGCCAGGAAACTCACACAGTGAGCTTTTCTCTGTTTTGTTTTTGAGACAGGGTCTTGCTATGTATTCTAGGCTGGCCTTGAACTCACCATGGAGTCCAAGCTGGCTTTGAACTCACTGTGATCCTCCTGCCTCAGCCTCCTAAGAGCTGGGGTTATAGGAGTGTGCCACCACACTGGGCACTGGGTCAATTCTTAAGCTCTCTGAGCTTCTGCTTTCTGGTCTGTGAGATGGGCCCAAGTCACCGGCCTTGACTTGAGCGTGAAGTGAGGTAATCTGGCCTCTGACAGCTCCAGGCTCTGTCAGGGATGTGGAGGCTCCATGCTGGGAGTGGCTGACAGCGATGTCCTTTTCAACCTGGACACTGCAGACCCAACTTGATGGCCTCCTGTGCCTCAGTTTCCCTCTGGTCTTTCTGTCTCTGACCTGTGTGAAAAGGGCCAAGCACTGTCACCTGGTGCTGTACCCGTTAGGAAGGACGGGAGGGTGGCTTTGAGGCCCCATGTGACATTGACTCGGGCCCAGTCTTGCAGCTTCGGCTCACAGACACGGAAGGGGGAAAGGACGCTGGGTGCTCAGAGCAGCTTTCAGTCTGAGAAACCATTATTAGGGTAACCAGACACCTAGGGCTCCTCCTCTCCTCACCGGCTCAGCCCTGGCACTTGGGGGATCCTGCTTGCTTGGAGCAAAGCAAAGCCTCAGACCAAGCACTGCACCACCTCTAGAGCTGAAAAGCTATCATCAGTTAAACCGGGTGTGGTGATGAAAGCCCATTGTCTTAGCACTCAGGAGGCTGAGGCAGGAGGATCGCCTCAAGTTTGAGGCCATCCTGGACTACATAGTGAGACCCTGTCTCCAAACAAACAAAAAAGTATATTGTTTATTGCAGCCAGTGAATGTACCCCAGAACACCGACACAAGGCATGTGTGTTTAACAGATGACAGGTCTGCTTAACGCCCCGGAAGGGTCCGTGTGATCTGTGGACTCTGCATTTTGCAGGGCCTGGAAAATAATTTTTCTCTTCTGCCTGCTTATGGAGCCTTAGAGCTGCTGTGGCCATGGATTCACGGCTCGTTCCTGGCTGTGCCCAGGGTTAACGAGCTCAGCGCCGTCAGCGGCAGCGTCGCCCCTTCCGGGAGATCTCCCCTGCCCCGCACACCCCGGGGAGTATCCCTTCTCCCCCTCTGCGGCCACAGCCCGTCTCGTTAATTCTGCGTCCTGACAACATCTACCACAACTGAAAGCATTTTACTACCCAAGTGGCAAGTGCTCACTTTTTTAATTTGGGAGAAGATGGCAGCAGAGCATAGAAAAGAAAAGGGAAACCCTGGGCACCGAAGCCTCGCGGCGCGCCCCTCTTCTCGGCCCAGCTTCGGGGAGCGCCGCAGGGGTAGAGGGCAGCCCGGCCAGCGAGCTGGGTCCTGGTCCGATGCGGACATGGGTGGGCCTGCGCGGGGACCAGCGGTGGCCGGAGGGGGCCGACTGCAGGGGCCGGGGTCCCAGGAGCTGTGCCAAGCTCGCACAGCCGGCCCCAGGGTCGGGCAGAGCAGCTCCACCCGGCATCTACCGTGGGTGCGGGCCCCTCGGGTGCGGGCGGCACGGGGCCGCTGAGCCAGGGCCGCGC
>NW_004955417.1:27204644-27225584 GCF_000276665.1 Chinchilla lanigera
CAGCGCAGGCCGGCGGGCCCCGAGCAGGGAGGGGGCCCAGGGGCGCCCCCGGATGTCCCCGGGCCACCTCGCCCCACCAGCGCCCCCTCGGCTTCCCTCTGCCCGGTGGGGACACCATGGCTCGGCCAGGTCGAGAGTTTGGCAGGTGCCGGGGACGCAGGCGGCGCCTGCCCGTCCGCGGACCCTGCACCGCCCGCTTGCGCTGGGGACGGGGACAGGGAAACCCGCCGTCCCGGAGTCCCCTTGTCACCCGGGCCAGGGGCTGTGAGGAGGCGACAGGCGTGACGGGGACCTCGGGGGACCCCCAAGGCAGCTGCAGGCCCAGGAGAACCGGGCTCTGGGGTCACAGTGGCCCCTCCAGCCGAGTTTCTGTGGGCCCCAAAGGTCCCACAGCCAAGGAAGCTGTGGTGCAAGAGCGACCACGCCCGGGTGCCCTGGGATCCAGCCCATAGATCTGCAGGGTCCCGGGGTCCCAGGGGCGAGGGGGGACGCGACACTCAATGGGCGTCGCCCAGGGACCTGCCTGTGAGGCGCTCCCCGTCATTTGACTGTCCCCGGGCTCGGGGGTTCATGCCCGCGACTTCCCACCCCGGGCCCTGCACACTCGCCCAGCCTCATCACTGCCCCCACCCTCACGCATGCATGCAGCGCACATGCGCACTCAGACGCACGCGCTCGAGCTCACGCACACGTGCGCTGGCGAGCCCTCCTCAGGTGCCAGGTGCCTGCGTCCCACCTAGCACCTTTGTTTCTCCACCGTGTCAGTGCCCGGCGCCGCCCCAACAAATCACCGCGAGTGCAGTGGCTTAGGCAACACTTTTTTTCCTATACTGGGGGTTGATCCCAGGGCCTTTGCGCTAAGCTACATTCTCAGCCCTTTCCTAGTTTTTATTTTGAGACAGGTCTTGATAAATTGCCGAGTTGTCCAGGATGGGCAACGCCTGCCTCGGCCTCCAGTGTGCTGGGTGACAGGTATGTGCCACCACGCCAGCTCCTGGACTCTCACCTGATCCGCGCTGCGGCTCAGACTAAATTTCCTGCGCACGGGCCGCTTGGTTTCTCCGTTTGTGTTTGTGATGCCCGGCAGGGTCTGGCAGAGGACCTCGGCTTGGTAACGCCCTTGCTGCAGGCACGGGTCAACCCTAGGTATGGGTCCGCAGATCCTCCCTCCCAGCACCCGCTTGGGGGCCCCTCCCCGTCTCCCCAGACCTCCTAGATCCTGTGTTTTGGGGTGCCATGCATGGGCAGGGGAGGCACTGGAGAGGGCATGTGGGAGGGCAGGACCCCAGCGGCCACGAGGACAGAGGAGGAGCGTGGGGGAGGGCAGGGGGAGCCCCAGCCACCTGTCTCAGGGGAAGGCCAGGTGTCCCCGCAGCAGGGCCGCCTCAGGGACCAGGAGGAGGACAGAAGCAGGCTCCCCGGGAGTCTGGAGAAAGCGGAGACCACACACTTCCTGCTCTGCAGGGAACGCAGGGGTGGCTGCTGGGGTGGGGGTGACAGTGAGGACAGGGACTCGTGGGAAGAGCTGGGAGGAAGTGCGGCGAGCGAGGGCCGCGTGGGCGCTGCAGGCTGGGCAGGGCCGGTGACTCAGCGCCCAGCCTCCAGGCGGGAGAGCGGCTGCCTGGGACAGCAGGGAAGTCCTGGCTGCAAGCCATCAGGAGCGGGCTGCTCCCGTCTGCGTCTGCACAAGGCTCCAGAGCCCCTTCTCCCCCGCACAGGCAAGCGGGTGCCCAGGCTGGGGATGGGTTAAAAGCCAGGAGCACGCAGGGAGCCGGCTCCACTGGGAACACCTGTACTGAAAGCTGCAGCTGGCTTTATCTGCGTTACAGAGCAAGTCCCAGCCAAAGCCCCAGGCGTCCCGGGACAATGAGCGGGCGTGGCAGCCCTCGGTGACAAAGTCACAGGCCCCCCACAGCTGCAGCTGTGCTTCCTGCCGGCCCCTCGGGCACGCACGCTCAGTTTTGCTGGACACAGACATAGAGCCGTGACGTGGGCCCACGGGAGGCTCAGTCCCTTGGGATTCTGTGGTGGCTTTCGAAGCGCTAAGGACTTCTGCTCTGCGGCTGCAGTCCAAGCCCCGTGGCCCATGCCAGGCCTGACAGATGGCGGGAAGGAAGGGCCACCGAGGACAAGCTTGCTGAGGGGACAGCACACCGCGTGGAGCTGCAGGGACAGAGCTTCTGTCCCTGAGAGATGCCAGAACTGCCAATTCTTACGCCAGCTGTCCTAAATGTCACATGTTAGCCAAAGATATTCATATTTTAAAGAGTACTTTGGGGGATGGTCAGCTCCGTGATGGCAGATGTCCCTTGGGGGGCTGCCAGGTGCCACCCCCAGGCCTGCAGTCCCCCAGGAGAGGCCGGGGGCATCACCAAACCCAGGCTGCAGCCTAGACCTGTCCACAGCAGTGACCCCGCTTCACCCAGCAGCTGCGTGTCCCATGCCGCCTCGGAGAGGTGGCCCGGTCGGGTGCGGCTCTGACACTGCTCAGCCGCCGTCGCCACAGTGGGGTCCCCTCTGCGAGGGAGCAGGGGGTCATAGGGCTCTGTCTGGACCCAAGGATTCTGCCTGTTTCCGGTTTCCCCTTGCTGTGTTTGTCCCCAGGCTTTGGACGGTGGTCAGTGTCTGTGGACGGCCAGGCGGGTGCAGGACACAGGCAGTGGTGGTCTGGGACTGGCCATCCCTCCGGTCCCCACACCCCCAAGCTCTGCTGCTTGCGGCCGCCTGCTTTCATTCTGTGCCCGACTTCGGCCGCTTCCTGTGGCAGCTGCAGGGGGCGGGCTCAGGGTGGGAAAGCAGACTGGGGAGACATCTGCCACCGCCATCATATCCCAGCTTTGGTTTAAAAAAAGCTCACCCTGTGGTTGTGGGAGCTTTGCCTGCCCCGCCCCGTGAGCCAGCTGGTGGGGGCGGGTGAGGGTGACAGGCAGCTGGCCGGGCCCGGGCTGGGGTAGGAGGATGAGCTGGGGCGGTGGGGAGCGGAGGCTGCGGGGACCCAGCCTTTGGGCGGCTCAGGAAGACGCGAGCCACTGCCGGGAAGTGGAGCTTCCCAGAGCCGCGAGGGAGGCGGCTGGTCAGCCTGGGTGGAGGAGGGACCACAGGGCCAGGAGGGCCTCAGGCAGAAGGAAGCCACGTGCAGAGTCCCTGATGCAGCACCTACCCAGCCGGGGAAGGGACAGGGACAAGTGGGGTCACTGGGGCCAGGTACTCCTTGTGGTCCTTGTGGATGCAGAGGACAGGGCTTCAGGAAGGAACCCCGAACTGGACCTGGTGGCACACACCTGGGATCCCAGCACTTGGCAGGCTGAAGCGGGAGGATCATGAGTTTGAGGCCAGCCCTGGCTACATAGGCAGTCCCCAGGCAGGAGCAGGAGGAGCAACTGGCAGGTGGCCAAGGGGAGCCGAGCAAGGGCGGCTGGGCGGTGCCCTGGACACCTGGGGGGACAGGTGTTGGGGGCACAGGGAGGACTGGGGAGGCGAGGCCTCAGATGCTCAGCAGCTGAGAGGAGACGCCGTGGTGTGGGAGGGATGGTGTTGTCTGGGACCTGTGTGTCCCCAAAGTCCTCGGTCCCTGGCAGGGCTGGCGGACGGTGCCTGGGTCATGGGGTGGAGCTGACTTGCTGCTGACTTGCTGCTGCGCCGAGCTGGGCACGCAAGGCCGGGGACTCAGAGCCCGTGAGCGAGGGCAGCCCTCTCCTTCCAGGTGCTGGCCCCCACCTCGAGTCTCAGCCACCAGAGGCGACGGGCCGGAGAGTGAGTGAGCCGGGCGCCCAGGCCTGGGCAGAGGGTGATGGCTGGGCGGTGGGCAGGGCCCTGACCACCTCCCGTGACGGAGCCGCGAGCTCGCCCCTGCCCGGGCGTGTCCACACTTCCCGCCTCCCTCACACATGGGTGTGGCACAGACAGGTCTGACCAGAGTGACCGAGGCAGGAATGCGTTTGCCTTGTGCCTGGAAACGCCCCGGGCAGCGCCCACCACAGCCAGCAGAGCGGCACCGGTCCGCAGAGCGTGACACCCCGGGGCCCTCTTCAGATACGGGAACGCGCGTGATTACAGAGGGAAGCATCGCCATCAAAATGGCAAAATATTTAGGGTTCTGACCCGATAATAGAAACTGATCCCTGCTTATTAATGCACGAAAGAACAACCTCGAGATGCTTTGATGATGACCCCACTGGGAATGGTGAGCACAAACATTTCACAGGGCCGGGCGTGGTGGTGCACGCCTGTAATCCCAGCACTCAGGAGGCTGAGGCAGGAGAATCACTGTGAGTTCGAGGCCAGCCTGGGCTACAAAGTGAGCTCAAGACCAGCCTGGACTGCATAGTGAGACCCTATCTCAAGAAGACCAAAAAAAAAAAAAAAAGAAATTCACAGGACCTGCAATAAACAGTGTTAAACTAAACGTAGTGAGAAAACACCAGGGATCGCTTCCTCCTTTCCTCCTTTTCTCACTCTCCCTCTCTCTTTTGTGAGACAAGGTCTCACTAAATTGCTCAGGCTGGGCTCACACTTTAGATCCTCCTGCCTCAGCCTCTCGCGTAGCTGGGATTACAGGCCTGTGCCAACTGTACCTGGTGGGGACTCTGCCCGAACCTGGCCTCCTGGGTCTCCCAGCAGAGCCTCCTTGCCCCGCATGGGCTCCCTGAGGCCTGTGCTTCCCAGGCGGGTGCCTGCTTTGCAGTGACCGTCCTGCCCTGCCGCCTTTGTCCCTCCTGACGGCTGGGACTGGAAGCCCCAGGAGCCAACAGTGCACCTGGAGTGGCAGAGACGCCCACAGAGGGACAGCACAAGGTCAGCAGGCCACTGCCTGTGCCACAGCTGGAAACCGAGGAGGTGGCGGGGACAGAGAGCTGGGGCTGCCATGCCGATGTTGCCCCTGCACACCGCCTCCCAAGCCCCTTGTCCTGTCCTGGGCTGTGAGCAGCAAGGCCCGACAGACGGAGCGGCACACGTGGGGGACTCGGGCTCGGCCCCTCCTGGACCAGGACCCTGAGGGCCGCAGCCAGGTTGCAAGGAGCCCGCACTGGCCCTCTGGCCGCTCCAGGCCCTGCCCCGCTTTGTGACTTCAGGGTCGACAGGAGGCCACTTCCTGTGCCTGCAGGGTCCCCGCCGTTGAGGGCCAGTGCAGAGGGCTGGGTGGGGTCTCCAGAGGGGCCTGCCGCTGTCCTTGGGGGAGTTTTGCCAGGGATCCACCCCAGCAGCACCGCCTCTGTCCCGAGCTCGAGCTCGAGCCCTCCCCGGGCGGCGGGTGCGGTGTCTGCATTCCAGTCCTGGAATAAAGAGGCAGCAGGCTCTGCAGAAGGGTTAGCAGCCTACACGGCTTTATGGGCACGGTCTGCATCCAGGGCATCTTGAGGCATCTCTCGGTCGGGTTTTCTCCGCTCGCCTCCATCGCCCTGCACCCTCCCATCTCAGCAGGGCCTAAGCCAGAGAGAAATAAGCTCAGGCGCAGAAAGAAAGACAAAATGCAGCGGTAACCTGGATGTGGTAGGGGCGAGGCGGGGGGCCGTGAGAATGGAAATGGGCTCAGCTCAGCTCGCCTGAGTGGAGGGAGGCCCGGAGCTGAGGTCCCCAGAGCTGGAGCCCTGACAGGTCGGGGTCCCTGGGACCTGGCAGCCCTCTCCACTGAGACACCCTGCCCTGGGCCTGAGACTCGACTCGACGGTCCCTGGGCGCCTGACACCTTGACCCGGACTGGACTGAGAGGCCGGGGTGGGTGGAGGTGGGCGGGGGGTGGGCCGGAGCGAGCGGGTTCCTGGCTTGTCACCGCGGGGGCCAGGCGGAGAGGAGAGCGAGCGACCTGCCCGGCTCTGGGAAGGAGGGGGAGCGGGCACTGAGGCCCAGCTGTGGCCTGCGCCGCCCTCTCCCGCTGCCGGTCCTGGGCCGCTGGGGTGTCGCCTCCAAGGGTGAGAGCAGCTGTGCGCCGCCTGCCCGGGGCCTCTGCATCAGGAGAGGGCGGGGCTCACGGGGCAGGCGTCCTTGTGCCCACACAGGGCACACCAAGGGGCCGCAGAACCGACGCGGAAGCCCAGTGCTCCTTCCAGCCACCAGGGCACCCGGGCCACCGCTGCTCGTCACCGTGGTCCTCACGGGGCAGGGCGCACGCTCCGCTGTTGTGCAGGGTGGGGAAGAGAGGGGACTGAGGTCAGGATGAGTTGGAGGCTGTGTCCCTCTCGGCTTTGGAGCAGCCCTGCTGCGCAGACGCCAGCAGCCACAGGGGCAGAGCGCCCGGCTGAGCCAGGCTGGGCCAGCGAGGAAGCACGCGCCCTGATGGCTTGGCCCGGGGCCTGCGCGGCGTGTTCTGTCCTGCCGGGGCTGCGGCTGGGAACCAGCTGGGCTCTGGGGCGAGACCTCGTGGCTGGCGCTGGGCATGACACAGGGTAATTGCTGCTTGCACGTCCCCGGGGACTCTGACTCACCGTCCCGGAGGAGCAGGGCGGCTGGGAAACCAGGGCTCCGTCTGGGATGGCCGCCAGGTAACCCGGGGAGGGCCAAGTGGAAGGGGTTGGGCCCGGCAGAGGGGCCCTCTCGCAGCTGCTGGATACTCGCAGGGCACAGGGAGAGCTGGCCAGGGACGGCCCCGTCAGGTGACGCCGATGACACCTGGCCTGTTTTCTCCACAGGCCTCAGGGCCTGTGCCACTCCGCAGAGGCCTCAGCCGGGTCTCTCCAGCCCAGGCTTGTCCGGAATTTTGCTGGCTCACTCGCTCCCAGGCCAGGATGAGCAGGGCCCCACGGGCTTGGGCCCACATGGAGGGTTTTAATAAACAGCAGTGGGACTAGGGACAGCAAGCCGCTGGGGAGAGGAGGAGGGAGCCCGCCTGAGCAGGGGCCGGGTCTTGCCTTCCCCCCTTGTGTCTTCTAGCACCCCCGACACCCTTGCTTCTGCGGCCCAGCTGCCAGGGCGTGGTCCTGCTGTGTACCGGCTCCCGCCGTGGCTCCCACGCCCACCTGTGGACACTCCGTGGTCCATGGGGTGCTGCTGTCCACACCCCATTTGAAGATGCGCAGCGGGACAGCTCAGCCGGTGCCGGGCTGCACAGTGGGGTCGCTGCCAGAGAAGGAAGGGGGTCTGGCGCCCAGCAGGTGCTCCCTTGAGGGTGCAGTGGGTCCGGGCTGAGCTTGGGCTGTGGGTGTCCAGCACCAGCAGGGCACCTGAGTGCAGAACCGCCCGCACATGCCGGCTGTGCTGAGTGACGCCAGCTAGGCAGACCGTGACAGACACTCACAGAAGCCTCTGGACCCAGGGTGGCCAGGAGTTTGGGGCGGGCAGTGCGGGGCGTGTAGCTGGGAAAGCTCTGCCCGGAGGAGGTGGCTCTGCGCATTCCCGATGGGGTTCAGCGCTCAGCTGGGGGAGGAAGGAGGGAGTTTCGAGCCAACAGGCAGCCCGGGCGGGCCCCACACGGGTCACCCCCCGGGGGTTGGGACCGCAGCACACCAGGCAGCGACAGGACAAGGGGGAGGTGGGCTGGGTGTGTCTTTGCACGCCTGTAATCCCAGCACTCGGGAGGCTGAGCCCTGAGCTCAAGGCCGGACTGGGGTACACAGTGAGACCCTGTCTCAAACAAAACACAAAAAACAAAAAAAGAGAGAAGTGGGGGGCATACATAAGACAGCTTGATGGTGCTCACCAGGACCTTGTAGGGTCCTGACCCCGGGACCTGTGTGACCTCTAAGACTGGTGACCCTCCCAGGACCCGTGACCTCCAGCGACTCCCACTGCCCACGAGCAGGACTTGGTTTGGAACTGGAGTCCATGCAGACAGTGCAGTACAGAGGCCTTGGGGTGGGGCCGATGTGACCGTGTCCTCCTCCAGGGAAAATGGGCCCCGGAGCAGCCCAGCACACAGGGACAAGCGGAGGGGCTGCAGCTCGCAGCTGAGCACCAGCTGCTCCGGGGAGCAGGGCCAGCTGCTCCCTCAGCCCTGGGCCCGGGCCTCTGCCTCAGCGCTGGCCACCACAGGAGGATGCTAGGGACAGGGACAGCTGCTCCACAGGGACTGTCGCTCAGACTGGATCTCCCTGTCCCCTGGCGACCCGAGAGCCCCCGGGTGGGGCCTTGGTGACAGCAGCCTGGCACCAGTGGAGTCACAGGGGCCGCTCTGGCCCTCTTTGGGTGACCAGGCTGGCTAAGGGCGGGACAGGCAAGCAGTTCAGTTGCCTCAAGGGCCGCAGGCCGAGCAGGAGGTGCCCGGCCAGGCTGGGGGGTGCTGGTCAGCTCAGGGCTCAGCGGCAGAGCACTGAGAAGGGCAACTTGGCCAGAGAGGACAAAGGCATTTTTGGGGCACAGGGCAGAAGGCATGAGGAGACAGTGGAGATCCGGTAGGTCACTGCCCCCGCCAGCGGGTAGCCGCCCCTGGGATCTGAGTAACACGGCACAGGGTCCCGGGGACTGGCAGGCAGATGGGACAGGCTGGCCACTGGAAGCGCTGGGTGTCCCCAGTGCCAGGCGGAGCACGGGCTCTGGGCAGATGGCAGAGCGCAGTCCTGCCTCCAAGGAGCATGACTCAGGAGACGGCTGGTTGAGTCACGGTGCAGCCCGAAACAGCAGGCCCGGTCAGCGCCCAGGGCAGGGGCCAGGGCAGGGGCCGCCCATGAGTTCATCTGCCCGGAGGCCCCTCCGCCTCCCCCGCTGCAGCGCCTCTGCCCCGGCCTGGGTCCTCAAGGCTCCCCCAGGCCTGGCTGCAGACCAGCAGGGCCAGCCGTGGCCTGGCCCACAGCGCCTTCCCGGGAGGTCCCCGGGAGAGTTGAGACTGCACTCTCGCCGGCAGCTGCCCACACTGAGGGGCCTGACGACTGCGCCCTTCTCCTGCCTGTGGAGCTCAGAGCAGAGCTGGGCAGACACTGGCACTGCGGAGGCGCTCACGCTGGGCACTCCGGACCTCAGCCACAGGGGTTGAGGCCCAAACGGTGCCAGCCGGGTGCAGAGGGAAGGGGCCAGGCTGCCGTAAGCCTGGGGGAGCCGCACCTCAGGGGAGCTGGTGCCCCATGGGGCAGGCAGGACATGGTTTCGCTCATGGCCCTCTCCTGAGTGTCCACGCAGGTGCGGCCTGGTCGCTTTCCTAACAGCCCTGTCCTCGTTGTGGGGTCAGAGTTCTGCACCCCTACGGCAGTGTGTGCCTGGCCTGGCACACGTCCTCCCGTCTGCTCGCACCCACCCTGCCCAGCTTGTGTGTCTTCACCCTTTTTCCTTTATCCTTTAGGAGCTTTAACTTTCACATGGTCACATTTGTCAATCAATTGCTTTATTTATTTATTTATTTATTTTGCGGTGCTGGGGATTGAACTCATGACCTTGTGCTTGCGAGGCAGGCGCTTGTGCCACTGAGCTATATCCCCAGCCCCAATCAATTGCTTTATTATTTATTTTTTTTTGGTTTTTTGGTTTTTCTCCCGTATCGGGAACCGAACTCACGACCTTGTGCTTGCCAGGCAGGCGCTTTGCCGCTGAGCTAAATCCCCAGCCCCCAATCAATTGCATTATAAGAGCTGGGCTCTGAGTGATTTCATGCTTGAAAAGGCTTTCCTGTCTCAAGACGGTGTTTCTTCGAAAGCTTTAATGTTTCACTTTTTTTTTTTTTTGGTTTTCTGAGAGTGTCTTATTAGATAGTTCAGGCTGGCCTTGAACTCGCAGTGATCCTCCTGCCTCAGCCTCCTAAGTGCTGGGATTACAGGCATGCGCCACCATGCCCAGCTAAACCAGACGCTTCTTAAAAAGCTACCCAGGTCTAGGGATATAGCACAGCGGCACAAGCACCTGCCTGGCAAGCGCAAGGTCCTGAGTTCAATTCCCAGTATCAAAAAAAAAAAAGCTACCCAGATGTGTTCAGAGGCTTGACCATACCTCCTGACCCGCAGCACATGGTTTTCGGCCAAGTGCCTCGGGCTTGGGGACTTGCTGTGACACTGCAGCCGGGGCACAGCTCCCTTCCCCGCGCAGCCTGGCCCTGTGCCAGTGCCATCCCCTGGAGTAGACGTGGGTGACACTGGGAACTGCTGCACACTGGGACGTTGAATGCATGTCCATCTGCTGGGTGTTTTTTTAATAAAGGGTCAAAAGGGCTGGGGATTTAGCTCAGCGGCACAGCGCCTGCCTGGCAAGTGCAAGGTCATGAGTTTGATTCCCGGTACCGGAAAAAAAAACCAAAAAAAAAAAAAAAAAAAAAGGAAAGGGTCAAAAGATGAGTGGATTTTCTGGCGCTAATAAGGAAGAGCCGGAAGCCCCCCCCTTAATGAACTGGTCTAATTGCACTTTCCAAAAAACACACCCAACCGGCAGCTGCTTAAAACTTGTCATTTTTAAAATTGAAAGTATGAAACACAGAAACTACACCAACTGCCATCTGATTACAAACGACAGTCAAATATTAATTCTACCCGTTAAAAAACAAGCGATGGGCAGCAGCCGGAAACACCCGCAGCTCCCGTCCCGCGCCTGGGGCGGGGCCGGGCACGAGAAGCCTTCGGAGGAGTGCCCGGCTCTCGGAGCCGGAGCTGTCGGTGCATGCAGAGCGGAGCGCGAGGCCTCGGGTGGCAACGCTCCGCCGAGAGACGGTGATGCCGGCCCGGGGCAGACAGCGCGATGGGGCGGGAGGTGTGGGCCGAGGAGTGCACGCTGAAAGGGATGGAAGGAGTGTCCAGGGCTGGACGGCCCAGCGGACAGCCTGAGCCTGCAGGCCGGAGAGGCCGTCACAGCCCTCGCTTCCCCGAGAGGCAGAGAATGCTGCCCCCATAGGTTAGGAGCCAGGTTGGGGCGCCCGGAAGCAAACCCCCACCCCCACCCCAGCCGCAGAGCCCAGCAGGCCACCCCGCCCTCCCCGGGGCTCACAGGGCAGAGCGTGAGTCATCTTCCCTGCGGGCAGCAGGATTGGGACGGCTCTGCCTGACCCCTTCGGGGAGCCTGTTCCCGGGGGTTGCTGTCCCCACAGCCCAGGCGTCTGGGGCGGTCCAGGAGTGCCATGCTGGCCGGCAGCCGTGCATGGGCTCTTGCAGGCCCTGCCCTCTGAACTGGCCCTCGGGGACCCTGTTACCCTTCCCGTACCGATCTGTGACCCCATCCTGCTCCTCAAAACACCCATGCCTAGCGCACGCCTGTAATCCCAGCACTCAGGAGGCTGAGGCAGGAGGATCATTGTGAGTTTGAGATCAGTCTGGGCTATAAAGTGAGCTCAAGGCCAGCCTGAACTGCATAGAGAGACCTTGTCTCAAAAAGACAAAAAAAAAAACCAAAAAAACAACAACAACAAAAAAAACCCATCCACGCCTGCAGCTGGCCTCGGCTCGTGGGCCTCGCCCTGTTGGGGTGCCGCGACTTGCCTTCTCCGGAGCTGCGGCTCCTGCACTGCCCGCTGGGAAAGCTAGCTGGCCGCGGCCCGCACGGTGGAGCCGAGACCTCCGCCCCTCCGCAGCCCTGGGACGGGCACCAGCAGCCCAGCATGTTCGTGGCTCTGGCGTCCTTGTTTCTCTCCCAGAGCCTGCCGGTCCCTCTCAGGGCTGGGCACGGATTTGACAGAGGCCAAGTGAGCGGGCGAAGGGCCGGGGTTACCACGGGCAGGAGCGGGCCCCCTGCGGCTGGACTTTGCCACAGCCCCGAAGCCGGCCTGCCTGGGCTGCGGAGGGGATGGAGCTGGCTGGCCAGGTGTCGCTGCCCCGATGCCCAGGAAGGGGCGAGCTGACCCCACTCACAGGCAGGGCCGAGTCAGCCCCTGACCCCATGCAGGACGGGACAGCAGCGGCGGGGGGAGGGGGTTGACCGAGCACATGGGAGGGACAGCGTCTCCCAGCACGACTGTCTCGGTCACTTCCTGTCCCAGGACACAGGAGTGCCAGGGCATTTTAGTCCAGAGGCCATGGGAAAGGCTTTTCCCGATGGAGCCCAGGAAATCCAAATCAGGAGTTGGAGCGACCCTGGTTTTTTTTTTTTTTTTTTTTGTACCGGGACTCCAGCTCAGGACCCGAACTCAGGACCTTGCACTTGCCAGGCAGGCGCTTGTGCCGCTGAGCTATACTCCCGGCCCGGATCGACCGTGTTGAATGGGGTCTGCGCTTCACCCCTGCTCGGCACTGCACACATGCTGTGATTCCTCCCAGCCCTCTCTGGGGCTGGCCGCGCTTGCCTGCCCCTTACAGGGTGAGAGTTCCACCCTGTACACACAGCCTAGGAGGAAGGAGTTAGGGTTACTGTCCCCCCTTTACAAAGTCACCCGGAAACCTCCCAAAGTCATACAGTTTAGCAAGCTAGGGTTAAAACTCAGCAACATGTGGCCGGGTGCAGGGACGCATACCATGTCCCAGCGCTCGGGGATGCTGAGGCAGGAGGATTGTAAGTACGGGTGGTGGCAGTGGGGATCACTCCGGGGCCACAGGGTCCCTGTGCGGTGACAGAATCGCATCTCCCTGGGTTCAAATCCTGTCTCCGCTACCTGACGACCACGTGACCCTGGCCACACTTACGCTGATTTCAGTTTGCCTCCGACCAAACGATCCAGGGAGGTGGGAGCGCACCTCGCCTCTCAAATCTAGTGTCCCTGCCTGCGGTGACACTGCTTCCCTGGCGAGAAGTTCTCGGGATTACGTCTCATTATGTTGTAAAGCTTAAGGGAAGTTACCCGGCAAAGCACCCAGCACCACGCTGGCCCTTAGGAAGCGCAGGGTAAACACTAGCTCTTGTTGCTACAGCTGACAATCTGCCAAATCTGATGCGTTATTGCAAGTGCTGGAAGGACTCTGAGCTTTGGGGCAGCTGCGCTTTATGCTGATTACAGTTCTTAAGGACTAAAATTATTTGCTCACAGCAATCCAGGCGGCAGGCTTGGCTTCCATCGCCTTCAGGAGAGCAGTGTACATAGAAACCCAGCTCCTTCCTGGGCTCCTCGGGGCTTCCTGCTGGGGAGATGAACCGGCCCCTTCCTCCGCCAGCCGCCAGCCGAGGAGGGGAGCGAGGGCGTGGCGCCCGGCCGGCGGAGGAAGGCGAGTGTGCTGAGGGAAGACGGCTCTGGGTTTCCGCTCCTGCCACGGAACAGGCCGGCCGAGAGCCCCAGAGGGCGTGGGGTGGGGCTCTGGGGTCGGAGTCCCAACCCCGGGAGAAGCAGGGAAGGGTCAGAGCGGGTAAAGGCAGCCTATGGGTTTCCAGACCTGGGGCCTCGGCCGGAGAAGGGCTGGTCTGACTGGGACTAGGGCGCCGAAGCTGGCACACACAGAGGCAGCACCATCTGTCACCGCCGGCTGCCCCAGCCCGTGGCCGAGTCCTCAGGGAACCGAATCCCTGTCTGGGTGTCTTCCCGGCTGAGATGCCATCTGGAGAGCTCACCAGGTGGGGCAGGCACGTGGGTCTGCTGTCCCTGCCCACGGGGGAAGAGCCAGGGATGAGGGGGTCGGGGGTTGTCCTGCCCCCGCGCGCCCGCCGGCCCGCCCAGAGAAGGGCTGAGCAGAGTGCAGCTGCCCAGGCCCACAGGGCGCTGGCCCCGTGAGACTGTGTGCAGCCCCCGGGCGCTGTGTGCAGAACTCACCTCCGCCCAGGGCGGAGGCCACGCGGGGTGCGGTCCGAGGCCACGCAGAGCAATCGTGGGAATGGGAAGCTCCCCTGCAGCAGACACTGAGCAGCGGTGGGGGCGGGCGACGGACTCCAGGGACAGCGACGGTGACAAGACCCTGGCCTAGGAGGTGGTCACAGGCACATGACATTGTGAACGTACTAGATGCCGCCGGGCTGCACATTTTAAAATGGTTAAATAATGAATTTTATGTTATATGTACTTAACCACAATTTTGTTTGTTTTATAGTTTGGGTGCTTTTTTTTTTTGAAACAGGGTCCCGGTATATAGTCCAGACTGGCCTTGAACTCACCATGCAGCCCAGGCTGGCCTTACACTCACGGGGATTCTCCTGCCTCAGCCTCCTGAGTGCTAGGATTACAGGTGTGCACCCCCACTCCTGGCTTTTACCTTTTTTAAAGATGGACGGGGTGGATGAGGCGTGTGAACGGAGCCCAGTCCCTGGCGCAGGCGGCAGCTCTGGGGCGGTGGGGAAGGGGCCCCAGAACCTGGCTGCATGCACAGTGGGTGCACAGTGGGGGGCAGTCCTAGCTGTCCTGAACGGGTAACTTGCCCCTGGGCTCCTGGGCACCTGTATACTCTGAGAGAACGGAGAAGCACAGACGCACACCTCTATCATGGTAACGTGGCACCACCCAAATCCTGCACAGCAGGCAGCTCCCTGCAGCTGAGGGCCATTGTGGGAGGGCACCGCTATAGGCAGAGGCGGGCAGCACTCCCTGTGCATGGGGGCTGCAGGCTGGGTCCCAGGGGTCTGCACAGGGGCAGCCTGGCATCCGGCAGCCTGCTGGATGTGGGCTCTGAGGGGAGGCGCCTTGAGAGACGCTCACTGCCCGCAGTCCTGTGAGACCACCGCTGGGCACAGCTCCTGGGGCTGATACCAGGTGTCCCGCCTTCGCCCTCTGGCCTGTCCTCCGCCAGACCCCCTGCCACTCTGCCAGCGCTTCCTCCACACTGCCCACCCAGCTGCACGCCCCTGAGAAGACAGTCCCTCCAAGGAGAGGTGTCCCCTCACCGTGACAGTCCCCACGGGGGCCCTGAGAGCCCCTGTGGCCAGCGCAGGGTCAGCTCTCCATGCAGCTCCCAGAGTCCCAGGAACCTCAGACAACACCCAGCCTGGGCTGCAGCGAACTGGCTCCATCACTAAGCTGCCCAGGCTGGTTCAGGCTTGTGGTCCTCCGGCCTGTGCCCCTCCGAGTGCTGGGATCACAGTGTGTGGCACCATGACGGCCTTAAGCTCCCTTGTGCGGGGCTCTGGCCGACGGCCTGCAGCCTTGCACACACCCAGCTGGACGCTGTGCGCCGTGCGGGGAGAAGGGGACAGGAAGTCGCAGCTCCTCCCTCCTGGCTCCCCTCCCCACCCCACCCCCAAGCTCCTCCCCCTCTTCTGGGCCAGGAGAGATGGAACCCTGAGGGCAGGGCCAGCGCCTGCTCATGGTGCCCCTCACAGGGTCCGGGCATCATGAGGGCCGCCACGAGGCCAGACCGGAACGGATGCCGGAGGCCCGAGCCCCAGCTGGAGGCAGCTGCTTCCTCTCCACACCCAGTCACAGGGGTGCTGGGGAGAGGAAGCGGAGGAGGGGGGTGCAGGGCTGATGGGGGGGCTCCTCCCGAGCTGAAGCCAACTCTCCTGGGGCGGCAGAGACAGGCACAGGGCCTGGGCTGTAGGGCCCTGTGCCGGAGGAGGTGTCCACCGCCTCTCTGGGCCTCAGTTTTGTTTGGGTGTGGTGGCATCCCAGCACTCTGGAAGGCTGAAGCAGAAGGATCACCTCAAGTTTCAGTCCAGCCTGAACTACATGGCAAGACCCAGTTGAAAGAAAGAAAGAAAGGAAGAAAGAAAGAAAGAAAGAAAGAAAGAAAGAAAGAAAGAAAGAAAAAAAAAAAAAAGTCGGGAGTGGTGGCTCACACCTGTAATTCCAGCACTTGGGAGGCTGAGGCAGGAGGCTTGCTGTGAGTTTGGTAGGCCAGTGTGGGCTACAAAGTGAGTTCAAGGCCAGCCTGAACTGCATAGTAAAACCGTGTCTCAAAAAGACAAAAAAAGAAGGATGAAAGAAAGATAGAGCCTTATTATTCCACGGTACCCTCTTTCCTTCCTATCTTGCTGTGGTGTAAGCAGAGTTCTTTCTGCAGGTTTTCTTATAAATAAGAACATTGCAGGAGGGCCAAAGATAGCAGCGTTTGCATCAGTGACATAATCAGCATGGTGCGAACATCAGTGACAGTCAGCTAATGAGATCTGAGGCTCTTGAAGTGTACTTAGTTGTTTATATAGCCCAGCATGTTGGCATACTTCTGTTATCCCTGCACCCGGGAGGCTGAGGCAGGAGGATTGCTGCGAGTTCAAGGGTAGCCGCAGCTACACAGCAAGATCCTGTCTCAAAAAGATCCTCCCCCGCAAAGAAAGGTGTTTATGTGTCTTACTTTGGGTCACTGGAAGCTTTTGGCAAAGTGATTTTTTGCTCAATTTTCTTCTCCATGTGTGACCTAGAGACGGTTCCTCCCCACTGTTTCTACGTCACGCCCCAAAGAACGCATTTAATAAAACTGTTGAAATACTCTGCTCTACGCTATGTCTGGAGACGCCTTATGAGCTCACTGGGATTCTGTCCTCTGCATTTAAAATGCACAGTAGTTTCTAAGGTGGTGCTGGCTTGGTGTGGGGATCGATAGCTGCACTGCCCTGCTCGTGACTGTAACTGTGAGTCGTGTGTGCAAGTCTCTTCTCATCCTTGAATGAGAATGGTTACAGAGGGCCGGGGGTGGTGGCGCATGCCTGTAATCCCAGCACTCGGGAGGCTGAGGCAGGAGGATTGTTGTGAGTTCGAGACCAGCCTGGGCTACAAAGTGAGCTCAAGGCCAGGTTAAACTGCATAGAGAGACCCTGTCTCAAAAAGACAAAAAAAAAAAAAAAAAAAAAAAAAAATATGGTTACAGAGCTGTGGAGTTATTATAATTTGCTAGATTGGTACAACTTTTCAATAAAAATATGTACTTTAAAAGAAAGAAAAAAGAAAGGAAGAAAGAAAGAAAGAAGAAAAACACCAAGAGAGAGTCTAGAAGCAGTCCAAGAGATCAGGCGAGACGTCCTGCCCGCCCTCCCTTCCTCCCAGCCCTCCTGTGGGTGGCAGGGGACTCTCCCAGGCTCCCTTGCCTGCAGCCAGTCACCAGCAGCTCTGGGCACCGCAGCCTCGCCAGCCTCCGTGGGACGATGGGGCACTGGGGCGGGTGGTGAAGGCTGGGCCTCGCGGAGTCCCCGCCGCTGTTCCTCAGCCTGGGCTCTGGCCTTGGCCCCACACTGGCTGCTTCCAGAGCTCCGGATCCCTCGCTGCCGGCCGGGCTGTTCCCTGCAGGGCTGGGTGCTGTGGCCGGCGGAGGGGCTGCCCAGGGGCTGTGCCAGGGCCAGGGGCACTGCCACCTGTGCCCTGGGGCCCGTGCCCGCCTCTGCCTCCCTCGGCAGGGACCAAGCAGCCTGAGGTCACCAGTTTGAGCAAATATATACACAAGGCGGCCAGTTCCTTTTAAGGGACAAACAGCAAATGGCATCAGGACCGTGGCGTCTGGAACACGTGTCCTTTAAGAGGAGTGCGTGTCCACAGCACACCACACCCCGAATTCTGCGACTGTCCCCTGCTCTGTGTCGGAGCCGTGGCGACCCCTGGAAACTGGGGTCCCCGGAGCCAGGAAGGCCTCCGAGTCCTATAGAAGGAATGAGGCGCTAAGCCAGCAACACAACTGATCTTGGCCAACAGTTCTTCGGCTGCACGTCATCACCCAGGGCCTCAGCCTCCCACGAACGGGAGGCTCCAGGGCATAGCTCATCTTTCACATGCCTTTATTTTTATTTTTAAAATTTTATTAGTATTGTTATTTTTTGTCTTTTTGAGACAGGGTCTCGCTATGCAGTTCAAGCCGGTGTAGAGCTCACTTTGTAGCCCAGGCTGGTTCCGAACTTACAGCGATCCTCCTGCCTCAGCCTGCCCAGTGCTGGGATTACAGGCATGCCCACCACGCCCGGCTTCACATGCCTTTATTTTTGTGACCCACACGCGTTTTGGAAACGTCCCATGAGAGGAAGCCTCTGTAACCTGTTGTTGGCATTTTTAAGGAATTGTCCTTTGGCTTTGGACTTTCATTTTGTCTTTGTTTTGAGCCAGGGTCTGGCTGTGCCGTTGTCTCCCCAAAAGCAGGGGAGCAGGCATGCACAGGGCCCGGTCCTGCCCGTCCTGGGCCTTTCAGGAAAACCCAGGTGCTGGGGGGTGCCTGGGGCCTGCAGGAGGTGCTTCCTGAGTGGGGCTGGAAAAGCACCGGCCATGGGCGGAGCTGGGGAACGCGACGTCAGCGCCCAGCCGGGTATGCACCGTCCTGTGACCAGCGTCCTCCGCGCTGTCGGGAAGCACCTGATCCTGGGCCCCAGGTGGGGACAGGGTGGAGCAGTGTCCTTGCCCTCCCCTGGCCTGAGAGGACGCTGGAGAAAGCTGGCACGCAGTGGCTGCTCTGCCACATCTGGGGTACCCCATGTGACCGGCCCGGGGCTCAGGTGCTCAAATCCCCACCTCCCTGGCAGCAGGCAGCAGGTGCTCGGGGCAGATCTGGGCAAACACTGTCCCTCACACCCCTGTGCTGCCCGTGTTCCCCCAGGAGAGCCACGGAGTCCCAACCTGAAGCCCCACAGCACTTTCTTGAAATTGTTTAAAATGGGGTCATCAGCAGGGTGCAGGGGGCACGCTTGTAGCCCCAGCACTTGGGAGGCTGAGGCAGGAGGATCACTGTGAGTTCGAGGCCAGCCCGAACTGCATAGTGAGTCTCTGTCTCAAACAAACAACTAAAACATTGGGTCACTAGGGTGGGCCTTGATCCTGCAGCTGTGTCCTTATAAAAGGGAGACTGGGACACAGGAAGGACACACATGGGAGAAGCCATGGGAAGGGCGTGCAGATGCAGGCCCAGGAGCTGAGGACAGCTGCCACCGCCAGGAGCTCCAAGATATGGGCCCTGCTCCCGCTTGACCCTGGACGCTGCCCTGGGCAGGGGGGTCCTGGGGGCTGCCGAAGGGGAGTGCCTGGGCTTGCAGTTGGCTGGCCTCAAACTGCCAGGCAGGGGTCTCTCTGCCACCCAGAGGCCTCCATGGTGTGGCGACAGATGCCTCTTGGCTTCTAAACCTCAGGCTGGCTGTGCTGCTGTGAAATTTACTTCTTAAATATTAGCCCTTACGCCAGGTGTGGTGGCGCACGCCTGTAATCCCAGCACTCAGGAGGCTGAGGCAGGAGGATCCTTGCGAGTCTGAGGCCAGCCTGGGATACAAAGTGAGCTCAAGATCAGCCTGTGCTGCATATCCAGACTCTGTCTCAAAAAGACCAAAAGGGGCTGGGGATTTAGCTCCGTGGCACAGCGCCTGCCTGGCAACCCTGAGGTCATCAGTTCGATTCCTTGTCCGGGGAGAGGGGGATTTGGCCTGGAGCAGTGGCCATGCCCGCAATCCCAGCACTCCGGAGGCTGAGGCAGGAGGATTGCTGCAAGCTCACAAGGCCAGCCTGGGCTACTGAGTTAAAGAAATAGAGGTTTGGCCTGTGCATTCCTTCCTGCCACAGGGCTCTGGACCCCCCGCAGTGTGGGGCCATCCTGGGGCCGGGCATGGCTGCGGCTCTCCCTCTTGGTCTTTGACCCCAGGTCCCTAGGGGCCCCTAATCCGGGATGTCCTGGGTGATAAGCGAGTCCTGGTTCTCAGCTGGGCTCCTGGCTGCTCCCGATGGGGGTGGGCGGGCGCCAGGGGAGCCTGCCGCGGACAGGGCTGGGGAGGACGCGGAGCCCCTCCCCGCGGTGCCCCTGCCGACGGTGGCAGCTCCACGGAAAATCAACCAGGGTCAGGAGATGCGGGGGCGTTCAGCGCGGCCCCTTCCCACCCCCCCTGTGGGCCCCTGCTCTCCCCGCTGTCCATCCGTAGCTGTCAGTTCCTGGACAACAAGCCAGCACATTCAAGGAGGGCCTGTCTTCGAGCTATGGGCTGCTCCCCAAATGACCGGGTCCCAGAAGGGGGCAATGGGCACCCCCAACCCAAGTGGGTAATCAGGCTCCTGAGCCGGGCATGCTGGTGCATACCTGTCATCCCAGCACTTGGGAGGCTGAGGCAGGAGGATCGCCGCAAATTTGAGGTCAGCCCCCGTTACACAGAGAGACTATCTCCAAAAGAACAAGTTCCTATGGTGACTTTCCTTGCACCAGGGAAGTGGGGCGGCCCCATGGCACCGGGCCGGAAGCCCTCGGGACGGAACTCTAACTGCAGCTCTCTGAGCCCTGCTGCAGGACCGGCTGTCGGGAAAGCCCGCCCAGGGTTCCGGACGATGGCGTCGCCACCGAGTTTTGCCCGGAAGCCAAGAGAGGGGGTGTGCTGCTCCCCTGTGGGTGTGAGAGGTGTCGCCCCACACACAAGGCTGCCACGCCCAGGGAGCCGCCCCAGCTGGCACAGCGTTCGGGGTCGCCAAGGGCGGAGCCGAGCCCTGCAGTTCCTTCTCTGTGCTCAGGACGAGGACCCAGGAGAGCACCGCGGCGGCAGCTTCCTGTGAGGACAGCTCACCAGGGCGGCCAGTTGTCCGCGGAGCCAAACCTTCGGAGCAGATATCCCAGGGAGGCGCAACTCACCCCCACCTTTCAGGCACCTGCGCGCGACTCCGCATCTCTGACCTCGGAAAATCCCTGGCGGTTCATCACAGGCCCTAACCCACCTGCAGCACTGCCGCGCCCACGAAGTTTGAAGAAAGGAGCCCTTTAAATGCACAAGAGGAATCTCTGTTAACTTTATTGTTTCGAGTCAGGGTCTCGCTATGTAGTGCAGGCGGGCTTTAAACTCACTACACAGCCCAGGCTGCCCTCCAAGTTGCAGCAATCTTCCTGTCTCAGCCTCCCGAGTCCTGTGATCACAGACGTGCGTCACCACGCCCGACTTGTTTTTATTTTTTATGTGGTTCTGGGGATGGAGCCCAGGGCTCTGCACGTGGTAAGCACCTGCTCTACCACGGAGCCGCACCCCAGACCCAGGGATCTCCTCTGACCCGATCTGCTTGGGGCAGTTTGGTTTCTGAGTGGAGACTGCCCGGAAGTGGCAGCTATGGTGCTGGTGGGGTTGCCGAGCCCGCGCCCCATTTAGATTCCCTTGGCGCTGCCCTGCCCGGCTCCACGGGGGACGTGCAGGCCGGCCCGGAGCACAGAGGCGGGGCGGGCCGGGTCAAAAAGCAGCGCGGCCCGGAGGCCGCGGGAGGGGAAAGCCAGGCCGGCAAGGGAGGCGGGCGGGGCGGCGGCAAAGCCAGCTGAGCTCGGCGGGAGGGAAGCCCAGAACAAACCCCGGAGCACACGCAGGGCGGGCCGGCCTTCCTAGAGGGGGACGGGAGGG
>NW_004955417.1:27227314-27248482 GCF_000276665.1 Chinchilla lanigera
GAGTGCCCAGAAGCCCGAGCACGGAAGATTCTGATGGCGAAGCTCGGGGCATGGCCCGATGAGCGGGCGCAGGCCTGTTTTCCCGGCAATTCAGGAGGCCGAGGCAGGAAGGTGGCAGGTTGGAGGCTAGCCTGGGCAACTTAGCACGTCCCTGACTCGAAAATACAATTTAGAAAAAGGGTTGGGGTTGTAGGTCAGGGTACCCCTTACTTTCATTCCCTAGCACCGCAAAACACAGAACCCCAAGTTTAGGAGCAGACAAGGAAGTGCCACTGACGCCGCTTCCCAAAGTGGGGACCAGGAGGCTGGGCATGAAGCTCCGCGTCAGAATGCCGCCGAGGGTGAGATAGGCTCTGGGGTCCATTCCCCGCTCCTGGGGGAAACAGTGACAAAACCCCACCTGGAGTTCCAACAACTCGGGAGGAGGGGACAGGAGGATCTCGTGACCCCAGGAGTTCCAGGCCAGCGTGGGCAGCAGACAGACCTGGTCTCAAATCAGAAAACCCCCAAAAGAAGGGGGACTGCGCTACGGGAACCGCCCCTGCAACAAAGGGCCAAGGGGGTCACCAAAGAGCGAGACGCCCCGGGAGGCAGGACACGGGGCACCGCCTTGGTGACCCCGGGTCTGAGAAGCAATTCTGGCAGCTGCCGGCAACAGGACACGCGCGGCACACGGCGGCGTGAGACTTGGTCTCTGGGGAACCCGCGGGCTGCTGGGCCGAGGACAATCGCAGCAGCCGGGCACAGCGGGAGGCTGAGGCAGGAGGATCGCTGAGTTTGAGGCCAGCCTGGGCTGCACAGGTCACCCTGTCTCAAAGCAAGAACTTTACAGCCGGAGAGCTGTTCCCAGCGCCTGCAGGAACCGCGCCCCAGGTGAGGGGTCCCGGCCGCGCCTGCCCCTCAGCGCCCAGGGCCTCCCCCTGGCACCGCTCCCGAGGGCTGTACGGCAGCCTCGGTGTGTGTGCGCTAAAGGCCACTGCCAGGCCGAGCCAGGGCGTGAGCTGGACGAGGGCCCGACCGTCTCTGACGGCGGACTGCCGTGCGTGGTTAGGGCTCCGCTGCAGCCGCCTGGGCGGCCTGAAGGGGAGGCGGCCGGCCGGCGAGTACCCGCGCCCGAGCAAGGCGGTCCGCCGGCGCCGCCTGGTGGCCGGGGCGCACCCCGCAGAGGCTGCGGCGGGAGGAACGTCCCGCGCGTCCGCTGGGGCCGATTCGGTTCAAGTTCTGCAACGTCCCGAGCACGCCAGGCCGGGCCAGCTGCCGAGCGCCCCCCGCGGCCCGGATCGGTCCTGTGCGTCTGCGGGGCGAGGCTCGCGGGTGGGTGCCCACCCCGCACGGGGGTACCGCGCGCTCCTGCTGCGGATGGGGCTGGGTACCGCACCCCAGAGACCTTCCCGAACCCGCGCGGGTGCCCCCAGCGGCCCGCGGCCCGGACCATCCCTCCGGGGGCCGCCCCTCGAACGCCATAAACAGCCGAGGCCTCGGGACGAGGACCGAGCTCCCCGGTGTGCCCGATGGACCCCTGGAGCTAGACTCCGTGATCCAACAGAGCGGGATCCGACCGAGCCGGACTGCAGGGCCGCTCGGAACCGGACGCTGATGCAGCCCTGGACTTGAAGCTGGAAATCACGGAGGTGGAAACACGACGGCGTGGGAAAGAGCGAGAAAACCTTGCAGAAAAATTGAAAACGGATGAAGGAAAATCCATGCAATCCAGTTGCTGAGCGATCCCCTGCCCGGAGCAGCAGCGGACCACCAATTCCACACTTCACTGCGTGGCTGCGCCGGCACACACAACCAGAGGCCGGCTTGGCAGGGAGGATCCACCGGGAGCGTCTCCACGGCCACCCTCCACTGCCCGCACGGCCACTTCATCTGTCCCCAGACGGTCACAGCTGTCCGGGGTGACTCCGCCTGGCCATCAGCGACACTGCCAAGGGCTGGGACCGGTGGGAGCAGGACTGTGGAAGGCCTCGGGCCTTGGAAGGCTACTCAGCAATGTAATTGCTGTTCACCCTACCTGTTGTATGCTTTTCATTGTGGTATGCCTTTCAGGTGTAGCCTTCTGCTACTTTATGTCTAAAGCAAATGAAGACTTCAGTCAAGCCAGGAGTGGTGGTACACACTTGTAATCACAGCTATTTGGGAGACTGAGATTGGGAGGCGGAGCATGATCCTTTGGAGGGCAGCCCGGGCAACTCTGCAAGGGCCCAGCCACAAGGCTAGGGCACTGGAATAAGACCTGGGGTCCAACCCTTATGCACAAAAAAAGCAGTCCAATCTGCAGGTTTCCAAGGATGCTCATTCCAAGGATGAGTCCCTGGCTATTATTATGTCAGATGGGTCATGTGCCGACGCCCTAACAAGGTTTGAGGGAGGCACATCTCATGCAGACGGCATGAACACCCAGTCATCACGCTCATGAACTGAAGGATGTGTTCAGTTTTAAAAGGCAGAGTCCCTTTACCTGGGTGGTGGTGGCGTTCCACACTGAATTCTTTCCCTGGTGAGAACGTGCACTGTCTCCTGAGACTCGCATGGCACGTGCTGGAGGTGCCCTTTCTCCTAGGTTAACACGCTCACAGTGGAGTTGTAATTCATGTCTCTGAGCCACTGGTGGTTTGCGCTGCTGATTGTGGTATGCCTTTCAGGTTTGCTTTCACATACCTTAAGATTGTGCATTACTAGAATTGCTTGAAGTTTCAGGCTCTTCTCCTGTTCCCAAGTTAGCAACCCATGGGTTAGGAAAAGAAATCCAAACCCAATACTCTGATCCAGCCAGGTGTGTAGTGCACACCTATAATCCTAGCACTGGGGAGGCTGAGGCAGGAGGATGGCCATGCCATCAAGGCCAGCCTGAATTACATGGTGAAACCCTGTCTCAAAAAGACAAAAAACAAAACAACCAAAAAAACCCCAAACCCCAATCTGATCCAAATTGGACCCTAGTCCCAGCAAAGAGCTCAGATTGTGGCTTAGTTGTCAAAAATCCACCCTCTTAGCGAGACCAGTGACTGCACTTGTCTGCAGGGCGCCCTGGCCCTCCTCCGGACACGCAGCACGCAGCCAGCCACCTCAGTGATTCTGCTCCTGCAGGGCTGGCTCCTGCACACCGTGCAAGGACGCTGGCTTTGGCCTTGCTTTTGAAAGTGTGTTTCCACTCATTTCTCCGAGGGACACTGGTGTAGTGGAGTCCCCACACCAGCTACCCTCAAAGCCACAAGCCTTGAAGAACTGGCAGAAGAGCAGGGCTCTGCCCGTTTGCACACCCCTTGGGCCTGCCCGGCCTTCCCGACAGGGCAGACGTGTGCGCAGACGTTTCACCTGGTTTCGGACAGGCGGGCTGGCACGAGACCGCGGTTGTAGGGATGGTGCGGAGGTAACAGCGCGCCCACTCACCTCTGAGTCACACATCAGCAGCACATCATGCCCCGCGCACTCCAAGCCTCAGGTACAAGGCCAAAACACGGCAGGGCAGGAAAGTCACCCGAGGACCACGCACCAGCCCAGACGCCACTGTCACTAGCTGGGCATTTCTGTTGCGTCAGGGGCGAGGCTCTGTGCTCTGTCCTACACAGGGACACCAAAGGCTCCGGTCTACGTTTCGGGAGCAGAGCCTTTCAGAGCGCGTACAGGTGCCCCGTCCTCTGGCCTCAGGAAGCAACTGGGTCACGGTCGACCTATTTACAGCTTGTGTGGTGGTAACACGGAGGGAGGGGCGCAGGCAGGACCGGAGCGTGGCTGGCTGCGGTCAGAAATCTCCTTTAACTTACAGCCTACCTGACCATATTGCCCCAGTAGCAAAACTTTAACATCTAGGAAAGTAAATTTCACATAAATTACCCAGTTTAACAGAAATGTTCACTTTCATTTCAAGAGTACAAGGCCTTCACAGAGCCATTGGCCTGGCAGCCCTTTTTTACTTTTGAAATTTTCAGACAGGGTCTTAAGGTGCCCATGCTGGGCTTAAACTTGTGATCGTCCTGCCTCAGCCTCCCAAAGAACTGAGATTATAGGGGCAGGCCACCAGCCCTGGACCAGAGGACTCCTGAAAGCCAAGGCAGGCCAGCAACCTGCCTCTTCTACCCCGTGTTTGTGCTGCATGGCTATCAGGGCTCAACACCCAGCTCCATCTCTACACAGCTACTGCATCGAGTCCAAGCTTACAGAGCTTAGGGTGATAAACTGCCGTGTCTAGAAAACCACTGCTGCTCACGCTCAGGACGTCATCAAAGTGTCACAGTTCTCCATGTAACTCTGGCACCATGTTACCACTCAGCGCAATAAAACACAATTGTAATACAACACAATTCTGAAGGAAAGCTTAGCTGATGCTGTAAAATCTCAGCTCTATTTCATGAGAGAAGCCATCAAAGTAAAACATGAGGAATAAAAACATTTTATCTGTGTATTCAGAATCACACACAAGTTACCTTTACAGTTCAATTTACTATATAGAAATCATTTGGGTTTTATATTTTCAGTTAAATTTTGAACTGAGATTACAGTATTATATAGAAAAGATTTTACATTACTTTGTTAGCATACCAAATTGGAATACATAAGGTTGAAACTTGAGATTTATGGCATACAGTCTTCAAATACAATACAGACATTTCTTAGTTACCTTATTCACATGAGGCGTCTGCAACTCAAGAGCTGTTCGCGTGCGGCCGCTCTCCTAAAGAGGCAGCCCGACCGCCAGGCCTGAGCCCTGGCCTGCTCGGTTCAGCCCAGGCCTTGAGGTTGTGCCCTCCTGGAAAGGCTTTGGCATTTCCGGACCAAGACAGGCGAGCAAGGCAGAACAGTTCCTCCTTGTTACTGTTCTAAAAAGAAGTTGCATGGTAGTTTGGAATTTTGGAGAAAACCAATATTGTACCTTGAGAAAGTTCAAGGCGATTAGGTGACAATGGGTTGGGGCCCTAATTTTTTTTTTAGCAGAACCCATGCAGTTCAAGTGGGCATTAATCAAGTGAAGGAATATTAAGCACCTACTGGTTTGAGACTGAAATCAGAGATTTGTGACCAATTTCCTTCTACCTTGAGGTCAAGGCGGACACCAGCTACCGAAGTGCATTCCAAACCTCCTCTACATAGCACAGGTAGAATGTTCTGTCCATTGGCACCAAAGTGAAGTCACATTTCCTCTTGTGAGACAGAAATTCCACATCTGAACATAGAGGAAGTTGGGAAGAAAATGACCCGGTTGTTTATTACTATTATGATTCTGAGACTCAGGATTACTAATATACTAGGGTGAACAAAGCAAATTCCTGGTGACAACTGCTGGGTTAGGGACATCAACCTCCTTCCCCACCCACCAGAAAATTTTAGTATGTATGAAAGAATTAAAATCATCCAGCTGAACAAATGGGAAATAGCAAGAAACTTAGGGAATAGTTCAAATCACTAACAATAAAAAATCCTAAATTTGAAATCACTGAAATTAAGAAAACTGAAGTGTACGTCACCCCATCCTCCCCTCCCCACTCTAACGTTAAATATTCCATGCAAAAAGGAAAATCAGATTTCTGGATACAGATGTAGCCCTTCTTTGAGTTTTAGTGCTCTGCAGTTCTCTGCAATTTTATTTCCTTCCCCACCAAGTTTACTCAAAGTATTCAATAGAAATCTTCCATGTCAGCCAAAAGATTTGTGATTCAAAGATTTACTAAGGTACTCTATGCATTCTACCTATACAGAAACACCTACTAATTATTACAATTGGTTTATGCAGGAGTAACATTTTTGGTGTTAAAGTTGTTAAACATCATGCTTACTGCACATCAACTCTCCATAATGAATCTGAACTTCACAATGATTTACCACACACTTTAAATTACTTATTAAATAACTGAAAAACGTACTGAGCCGAACTAAATTTAAATGAGCTCTAAAGAAAAATAACCCTCAAAACAGATCATATACACATCTATTTCAAAACTACCTTTGCTAGCTAGCCCCTTTCCCAAAGTTTTAGCCTGAAAAAACAGTAAAATCTACACAAAATTTTATTGCAATCATACAAGGGTTACATTAGGTCAAATACAACAAATACTATGATGCAATTTTACATTAAACTACAGTTCAAAGCACAAATTTACACACTCTAAATACACTAAACGTATCTAATGAAGCCACACCGGTCTCCCACCGACAACTGCTCTACCTGGGTGGAAGACCTAATTTTACAAGACTTTTGGACACGAATCCTCAGTATAAAAACTGTGTACTTGTATGTAAACGGTTGAATGGGGAACCCAGGTCATGGGCTTCCATCTCTACTAAGTCATCCATTTTGTTGCATATTTTATTTTCAAAGCTTAAAGGGTAGGACAAACTGTTAGTTTAATCTGGACACATTATCTAAATCTCCCGTTACCCCAATGAATTCTAGATGAAAGTTGACTTCATCTGGTCCCACACAGCTATTAACTTAAGTTTTGTCTCCGAGAGAATGAACAGAGACTATTCGGATTGTTTTCCACCCTGGAATGTAGACCAGACAAGCGCGTCCTGCACCTCAGACTGCAGGGCGTGGAGCTTGCCTAAGCCTCGGTGGGAAAGCCATCTTCCTGGCTCAGCTGAAGGCAAGAAGGCACGAAGAAGAAGTTCTTCATCACGGTGTCCGAGGTGATGCCCGAATCCTGCATCTCACACCTGCAGGCAGAAAAGCAGGGCGTCAGGAGCGTGAGCTGTGTAGGGCCACCTGTGATCACACTGCGAGCCTTCCCGCCTACTCTACAAACCCTCCTTACCAGTCGCTGAATGACATCATGTAATACACAGCTGGCCTCGGCACATCCTTGAACACGGACGCCTCCTGGAAAGAGTCTGCTCCCATGTCAGTGAAGATCAGCCAGTCACCCACGTTCAGTTCTGGAAGAAGACAGTTCTCCACAATCCGATCAAGCTCGTCACAGGATGGACCCCACAGGCTGCTTGGAAACAGAGGCTCATCCTTCTTGTATTTCTAGATTTACAAGAAAGGTAAAGGGAAGGTTTCAAGAAATTAACCTTTACTCACGCTCATGCAGGCAGAGCTTACAGCTGCCTGAGGAGCAGTCTTGCTCTGGAGCCCACAGGAAGCAGCCCCATTTTAGCTCAGTGGCACCAGGCACTCCACAACCACGGCAGCAAACTGGAGCGCAGCCACAGATGAGAATCCTCAAAAAGGGCCATATCCATCCTAGAGTACATCTCAGGAACCAGAGTACTTCTTTAAAGTAACTGCTAGGGGCTGGGCATGGTGGAGCATGCCTGTAATCCCAGCACTCAGGAGGGTGAGACAGGAGGAGGACCAGAAGTTCAGTGCTAGGACATGCAATTTAGTGAGATCTTGTTGAAAAAGTAAAATTAAGTAAAATTTAAGGAGGGGTCTGGGAATATAGCTGAACATGAAGGCCCTGGTTTAATCTCAAGCACTGCTGTGCAGAAAAGTAACAGCTAGATCCCCATCCCCGTCTGGTGGCAGTGGTGGTGACGGGGGTAGGAGCTGAATCCAAAGCCTTACAAATGGACTCCACAACTGAGCTATACCCTACCCAACACTAGGTTTCTAAACCAACGAAACAAGCGTTGTTGTTATTTGTAGTAAAACTTGCCTTGTGAACCTCTGGGATGGCATTCAAGTCCTCAGACAGTTTACTTGCAAAAGAACCATAAACACCATCATTCATATAATATACGAAGGCTGGTTCATCACTCCTGTTTTTTTCTACTGAAATAAGAGAGGAAAGAGGAAGGTAAGTTTATAGTAAAATGCCTAACATACTGTATATATAATATATAGCTACATTATCAAACAAAGCTACTATCTATAAAACTAATACTCTCATTTCTCAAAACCTTTCAATCGACTTTAACAGAACTGCTATACACCGACATACCTTAAAACAAAACTTGGCCTAGAAAACTGGACACATACTGCACACAGAGAGCTGCCCGAAAACAGCAATGCCCAGTACAGCAGGGCAGAGGCAGGGAAAGAAGAGAGCGGGCCTGGAGTGTCTCGAGCACCAGCGACTGAGACTGAGACACACCAGAGAATGCTGCAGCGGGCCTATCGAACGGACCCACCGCTGAGGCAGTGAGACAAATGCAGTGCTAGGTACCCTTCTGGTTACCACTGCACGTTATTTATATAACCTACTGAGTATCTGCAGGTCTCAACTAATCCAAGCGAGTAACGTATATACATATATACGAGAAAGGAAAAGTTATTCAGACAAAGGCCACTAACACAGTCTGAGCAATGGAATTAGGAAGTCGTTGGTCAGAGCTGACCCTCAGGGGTGAAAGGCTGAGGGACAGCATTACCTGACACACCTGCAAGCCCCTGCCACTTCACAAGGCAGGCCCCTGCTGGACCATCTCAACCACGGGAGCAGAGCAAAACGCCAGCCCCGCCTATGGGAGGCAGACCAGTGTCACATGCTTCGTATTCCTAAGGTCTTGGTGAACTTGCGCCCCTCTTCAGCAATGTTGAAGGAAAGCAACACAAAAGGAGAAATGGCAACTGCAGCATGGGGTCCTGGAGGATGTGCTGGTGAGGGGAAACCATCACTTTCCTATGCACTGGGGAGCCCTGTCTGTGTGAAGAGCGAGTCACACTCATGGAGAACCCTGACAGTGGTACTGGGCGTTAAGCAGATCATCTCACGCCAACTAGGCCTGACCTGAAGACGGATGGGAGGGGCTCTCTGGCGGCCCTCGTGTTGAGAGAGGACCGTGCAGGTGCTCCCCCACACCCACACGAGGCAAGAGGAATCAAACGGCTTTAACAAGGGAATGAGCTCCACCCCACGTCTAGGTATCAGGACCCAGGAGTGTCTGGACTTGTGCAGCCTCATGAACAGGACTAGGGGAGGCCTTTTGAGTTGTTCCCTAGCTGTGGGAGGCTGGGAGTTGCCTGTAACCCCATAACCACCTATTCATTTCCAGACTAACTTGAATCATCTGCTAAGAAAATCAAACTATAAACTTTGCAACTTACCTCCAGAGGGAATTTTCTCATTTTCAACAACTTTCTTTGCAATGATATTAACTGCAAGTGTGAACGCAGAAGACACAAAGTAGCTTCCAGGCTCTGAAATGATTTTGATGCCAGAGCCTTCAGGGAAGTAGACATCCAACAGAGGGCGGATAACATGATTGACCTGTGGAGTTCAAATTCCGGGTTATGGCTTCAACATTAAGCTACAGAACTCACAATTAAAGAGACTGACAGTAACGTTACTATGGTTCCTGAAGAAATCTGGCAGCTCCTGTTACAAACCATGAAGTGTAGCCATTTAGCAGGTGATCCTCAAACTAGGCAGACTTTCAAGTTCAAGTTTACTTCATAACCACCAGCATGACACTTATTTAAAGAAAAGCGGAACTCTCCAAGGTACTTGGCTCACAGCAGTTTCTAGTAACCACAGAACAAGGACGAGGATGGGCGGGGGTGGGGAGGGCCGAAACACACCCAGCCGCTCTGGCTTCAATGCGGGAGTCCACCTAGGACATCAGAGTCCCTGAACACCTCCAGTAGGGTGGAGTATGGCTCAGGGCAGAACATTTGCCTACCATTCCTAAGGCTCTGGGCTCAGAACCCAAAAACAAAGAAAAAAGCAATCTGTGATGTTACCGGGGGTCAAAGCATTTAAACCTTTCAAGGTTAGCTTGGTCGCCTCACTGCCTATGATTCAGCCCACCTTGGCAACTTAGTGAGACTGTCTCAAAAAATTATAGATGGGCTGAATGGGGATGTAACTTACCATGGGGGCCCCGGGCTCAATCATCTCTACCAGGGAGAAAAGTACAGAGAAAGCAGACTACTCAGACGGGTCACTGGAAACACTTACTTCCTCCAGTTGAAAGGCAGTTCCCGTGAAGCCTCCACCAATGTCTAACATGCTCATTGTAAAGCCAAATTCTCCCTAGAGATGAAAAAAGATTTGAAACGCTTTTCCAAAATGTAATCATTATTTCAACGCCCCCTCAGTCTTGTCTGTGCTTGTGTACTAAATAAATTGCTAGTTCATCCCTTTACCTACTTACAAAGCATGACTATATGGCATCCTGAACCCTTACATTATTAAAAGCAAGGCAGATGTCCTTAGGTGTAATGACAGTTAATTTACAGGCAGGAAAAAAAAATCTCGAGGATATTGCTGGCTTACAGTATCAAAACAACTTCAGGAACTTACAGCCATGTCGAACACACACCGAGCATCGGAGAGAGCGTGTACGTACACTTGAGGTTCTTTGCAAGCACTGGAAACGTGGAATCTGAGAGAAGGAAGAGTAACCCACTTAAAGCAGTAGTGAGTTTTCAAGGCACGTCCTGCATTTCCTTTCCACGATCACTCACCATTCTGATACGGAAGTATTATGGCAGTTTCACCTAATTTTGCTAGTAGGGTAGCTTCTAATCACTCAAGTTACTATCCCAGTTTTTTGGCCACAGTAATGTTCAAACAGTGTAATGCCACAGACAAAACCTGTACGAGCCAGGCATCAGTCATGCTGCAGGTCGTAACACGGTGCACTCGCATGTGCAGATCTGCATGTATGTATGTGAGGAGCAAGCACCAACTGATGGGACCACACCACCTTCCACGTCAACACTCAACGTCAGCCAACCAAATAAATGTACGCGTCCACTGTGAAATAAATATAAAACCACTCAGGCAGGCCCTACTTATTAGTTTATGGTCTACATGACTGTCCCAGCAGGCAGCTGGTACGATTCTCAGGCGTCTTTGCTAACGACAATGCAAAGAAAAGTGCTGATTTAGCAGGCCAGATGCCATCCTATTAGTTTCTTCAGGAAAGCACTAAAATGATACTCAAAGCTGGGTGTGGTAGGGCACACCTGTAATTCCAGCATTTGGGAGGCTGAGGCAGACTGCTGTGAGCTCAAGGCCAGCCTTGGCTACACAGTGAGACCCTGTCTCAAAAAAAAAAAAAAAAAATCATGTAATTACTGGTAAAACTATCCATGAAGATAAATTTATTTTAAATTAATGAAACAGATAAATATGTTATTATAATAATTTTAACTGGTAGGAATAGTATTTCTATCTTGGCAGTAATTGCTCAAATTTAAGTAGTTAACTAGATTGGGTCCACTTACAAACTCTTGAGTAATTCTACTAGTAAGTAAAAAGACCAATGAATGTGCTTAGAGCTGTTTGTACCACCTGGAACAGCTGTGCCAGCCACCTGGAACAGTCATGCTTATCCCACCAGTGGTCAAGGCAATGGGACTGATGAACTTCTCTGGGTCTCACATAAAAAATACCAACTTTCCACAAATAAAAACTAGCAAAGGTAAGATTAATTGAAATGCTCCTGAGAGATTAAAAGGAAAAATCGATGAGAAACAGAAATAAAATGATATGTACAATCCAGAAGCTGAATGCCACTTTAATTCATCTGAATTCTAGCACGTACAGAACTCGGCACTGGAGATTCTGGTGGTGGTGGGGTTGGCCTTAGGATTTAAATTACTCTGTACTGATTACTTTGCCTGTTTATTGGGAGCAGCATAAAGAAGAAAGTGTTATTTGTTTCTTCTAAAGTTAAAACCTACACTTAATAACTGAAAGACACTGAACCTTACATTTCATGCAAATGAAGCCTTTATTAAATCGATAACCAGAGAGTATCACCATGAAGAGAGTAAAAAGGAATACTCACTTAACCCCAATTATTTGGACATCAAATTCCTTAGCACACTCCAAGAGATGCCTACAGTTCTTCAGCGTGGAGCCAAACTTCATGCTACCCTCCTCACCTCCACTATCATCTTCTGTTGCAAGATGTAGTAAGACCCTAAGAGAAGGGGAAGATGATTGGGGCAGAGTTGGTTTACATCATCATCAGCACATGTGAAGCCTGAAGGTTGTAGGAAGTGTGTTGATTATGTTGCCAGTGCTCCCAAATCCAGCGGTGGATGAATCAAGTGAACCTAAAGAGAAACAATCCTGTATAGAGAAAAAACTAGCAATTAGGGCCTAAGGCAAGAAGCTCACAAGGACGGGATTTTGGAAAATGCAGCAAGTTAAGATTGCTGTAGCACCAAGAGTAAGTTGGGCTCTGTAATGAAAGACGACATTACTTTCAAATGAAGTCCATTGGTCCATAAATCCACCTAGAAAGACTAAATTCAATAGCAATGTCATCAGTGTCTTTCAATAAAATACGAGGGCTGTAAATATCTTAATAGTAGCTAGCTAACCCTTAGTCACATACTGGGAACTTCTGCTATATAACCTCTCACATCCTAGGAGATTTCTAACTGGAAAAGAACTGAGATGTTTTAGTTATATGTGTCTCAAATCTTTTTTATTTCCTCCAAACCACGACAGCCAAGACAAAGTGATCAAGGCTGATCTACAAAACCCTAACTAATGCTTGCCAGTGCATTTCCTGAGGGAGTCCTGATGAACAACTAGTACTCAGAGGCAAAGCTGAGAGAAAGAAATGGAAGCTTAGGGTGAATAGGCTCTCTGGGGAAGCCATCAGTGAGCTCACAGCCTTGCTAGGAAACACCCCACGCCTCATGGCGCAGCGCGCGTCTTCTGCACACTGTTAAGCAGGCCCAATTTTTTTTTTTTAAAAAGACAGTCATTCCCTAAAATTTCACCATTTGTTCGAAAGTTTTTCAGGGTAATTAATGTTGTCATGATACCTTAACATTAAAGTCAGTTAAAAAAAAATTACAGATGTACAAGATCTGTATTCTGAGACTGTAACTCAGAACACAGCTGGGGCACTAACCTGGTCATTGTGCCCCATTTTCTCCCCGAGCTACAGATCGTAAGATCATTTCCCAGACCAGGCCGATCATCCCAATTCCACACCAAGGGGCGCAGAAGCAGGCGTCAGTAATATGCCGTTAGCATTTTTAAAGCAGAAACTCTCAACAAGTCAAGGTATAATTACTACAACACTGCCCTCCTACAAAAAGCCCTTCTTCCCAGGCTAAAGACAAGCCACATCCCCTCAGTATTAAGGCGATGCTCAACTGCTTCAATTTTATACTTACTTGGCATTTGAGTGATTACGAGCAATTTTCTTCAATTCAATTTCATTGTCACATGTCATGATATTCACTCCAATTTTTGCTGCATATTTTATCTGGGAAACTTGCTTGCAAGGACTTATGTAAATAATATTTTCTGGAGATACACCCAATTCTTGCACTAAAGCCATTTCATTCTGTAAAGACATTTTGAACACAGTCACTTAACTGGCAAAACTTTCAACTGCTTTTCAGCTGACCATACACACACACGCACATGCATGCATACAGGCACACACACGAGCACGTCCTTTCTGAAGCGCTGGAGACTGAAGCCAAGGCCTTCTGTGTGCTAGGTAGGTGCTCTACCACAGACTACCCACTCCTTAGCCTCTCAAGTTATTTTCTGCTCGGACGAAGGTTGTATTACATACTATCAGCTCACAGTTCATGATGCTGTCCTACCCAACTCTGTTTAAACATATACTACGGCCAGAAGTAGAGCTAGTTCTAGCCTAAGGATGAAGAATAAATATGTTTTTGTCTAATAAAGAGAGCTTTCCAAGGGTCACCACATTGAAACTGCCCTTTTATTAATGTACCTGAAAAGTTAAGTCCTGCAGTGGCCTGCGTTTACGTCACTCCGTCTGAGTGCCCAGCTTCCCTGCACGCTGGAGCATGTGGCTGTCAGCCAGGGTGAACGTGGGACCAGAAGGGACTCACCTTGCTGGAGCAGGCGAAGCCTGTCCCCAGAGCTGCCAGGATCTCCAGCACAGCCGGGGCGGAGTTGCACCTCACCGCGTAGAACGGCCGGATCTGAGCCACCACATTCTGCCACTGGCTGTGTTTCTTCACAATCTTCCCGAGATCCCCCACAAAAAACGCACTCTTTCCTGTCTGTATCGTCATGAAAGAGAGCACAGAATGAGTGGAAATACTCCAGGAAGGAAGGAATTCCCCCTTCCTTTCATACAAGAGGACTTCACTTGGGGGGCTGAGGCAGGAGGGTCCTGAGTGAGGTCAGCCTGAACTGCATAGTGACACCCTGTCTCAAAAAGAAACCCCCTAAAAAAGAGGACTTTAAAAGCTTAAGAGTAATCACGCTTTATCTAGCAAACACGGAAGCGGTCGGTATGCTTTTCATCTTTCTTTACAAATTTGGTATTTTGCTGTGCTATACTGGCATATAAAATATTCTGAGGTTTTAAAAACGTATCAATTACACTGACTTTTCTATTTTTAACCAGTTGTCTCCGTTTTATTTTATTGAACCCAGGGGTGCTGTTTGAGACAGCTGCCTGGGAGAGTCCTGTCTGAGCCCAGAAGTGTGATGTAACTGACGGGCAGGGGCTGTTTTCTCTCACCACGCACAACAGACCTACTTTGGCAGCTCTGGGTAGAATTTAGTAATACAGTACGAAGAGCTAAGAAAGACTTAGATTTTTAAAAATACTTAAAGAGCATGGCTCTATTCCCAGCTACTCGGGAGGATAAGGCAGGAGGATCACTTGATCTTGGACTGGGTGATACAGTGAGACCCTGTTTCAAAAAAGAAAACCCAATGTCCCATAAGCCCCATCCAAGAAACTTTTCCCTCCAAAGACAACAAACTGACTTTTAAACTGGGTATGGTGGCACACACCTATAATCTTAGCACTCAGGAGATGGAGGCAGAGGAAATCATGAGTTCAAGGCCAGCCTGGACTGTGAAGCATGATCTTGCCTCAAAAAACGAAACCTCCCAAATTCTTGACAAATGAACCTGGGGCTTTTGCACTGAGCTGTATCTCCAGCCCCTTTCTAATTCTTTTTATACGTTTTTACTCTGAAACAAGATCTCAACTGAGTCACTAAGTTGCCCAGGCTGAGCCTAAACTTCCAGTCCTCCTGCCTCAGCCTCCCAGAGTGCTGGGGTTACAGGCTTGCACCACCATACCCACCTTCACTTTCCCTTCTTGGGGAAAACGTGAAACCAAGTCTTAGTGAGCAACGGAAAACTAATTAATTTGACGAATGGGAAGCTTTGATGTAATGAATATGCAACAAAATTAACAGAAAATGGAAAAGGCAGATGGTGAGGAGGCCACCACGTCCGCGTAAAGGTAAGACCAGGGAACAGGGCGCGGCTGTCAGGGAGACCAGAGACAGACTGGAGCCACATTCGGTCAGAGGCCCGCAGGAGGGCAGCGGGGCCTCAGAGTCCTCAGCATCGCTGCGTGGGTGGACTCAGAGTGAGGGGCATGGACAGTGGGGTGTTTCTAGGAAGCGAGTGCCACAGAAGTCAGGGGGGTACGGTTAAGTGGCTGTGAGAAAGGGCACCAAAATGTGACCAGAAGCCCTCTGCTATGCAGAGCTCACTGCAGAGAGGCTGCACGCGGTGTCACGCTCGCCACCCACTGCTCCAGGAAGCCTGCTGGCAGAGGATGGGAGCAGTCCAGGGGCTCTGTGGGGTCGGGGAGACGGGCGTGCCTGTGGACTGGTGGAGGACAGAACTGCTGTTGGATGTGCTCACACGAAAGTACTGAGAATAATTCAACACATTTGGGGAACACAGAAAATTAGGTCCCTCCCATAAAGAGAGATCCAACATGAAGTCCGTAAGTGAAAATGACTATCATCTACAATGCAGGTGACCTCAAGGAACGGTGAGGGAACTGTGCACACCGGACCGCGGGCGCAGGGAGCACCCAGCAGGCTCCTCACATTCCCGTCTACAAACACAAGCGAGCCAGGTGCTCAGGGGCCCGGCCGAGAAATGCGATTTTATATATAAAGCACTCTTTTCTAGCATGGGCTAAAAATAAACTCCCGCACTATTCAAAGGAAAGGGGGTAGGAGGTAAGGGCAGTCTCCTGTTCAATCAATCTGGAAAAGTCAACTAAACCAGGCACTTCTATCGGATTAACACCTCAGAAATTAACAAGCGCTGGCATTCCGGCACTTACCAGGGTATGTTCATTAACATAGTTATCAATAACATTTCCAAGGTTTGTTCCTTCATCCAACAGGCCAACGGAGTAGTTTGCATCGTCAATGAATCCTTTCATCTCAGCCGTATTCCACAAAGCCGAAAGTCATAAACCAGGAAAAACAAGTGATGGGCCACCAAGCCTATGTCTGTCTGGGTCCTTAGAATATGCAACAAACTGCCAAAACAGAAGTCACATCACAATCCGCGTTACTCAACAGTTCTGCATGCTGGCAGCTGTCAGTGAAAATGCTCAGTCAGGAATGTGCCATCGCTTAACACCTGAGAAACCTTAGGTTAGTACTAAGAACCTTTGCTACCCATTTAAAAACCAGCTCAGCTGGGCATAGTGGCGCACGCCTGTAATCCCGGCACTTGGGAGGCTGAGGCAGGAGGATCCTTGCAAGTTCGAGGCCAGCCTGGGCTACAAAGTGAGCTCAAGGTCAGCCTGAACTGCATAGCGAGACCCTGTCTCAAAAAGACCTGGGAAAAAACAAAACAAAACAAAAACCAGCTCAGTGCAGCTTACTGAAATGCAACCACATGTGTGCCACGAGACACAGCAGCACCAGGGAGCTGCAGACCCAGTCTTGTAAATACAATTCTAGAGCAGGTGAAAGAAACAGACCCAGGACTGGGGCAGAAGGTAGCTTTGGGGACAATCTGTAGCTGTGACTGACTGCCTTGGTCCTGACTTAAGCTAAAAATGATGCTCACTACATCAACAGAGCCAACACAGGTCTCTTGGGTGATCTGATTTGGCGAAATTACTGAAAGGGAGTCTGAAAATGGGGTTCTGTGTACAAATCTCCCACTGACTTCCCTAGTCCTCTTAACGAGCTTAATTACTTCCTCAAAGGTTTCTGTAAAAACGTGTTTAAATAAATCTTGGCTCAAACAGTCAAAACTGAGTTGCCAACTGTGAGAAGTGCAAGAAAATGCCATCATAATGGGAAACCAAAAGTAAGCTAGGGGACTGCATACTCTGAACCAGTTCCTAAGATCTCTAGTCTTTAGGGGGGCTTCAGGCTAAATCCTCCTTCTGCTCAATCCCCCCATCATACCTCCCCGTCCCCCAGGTTACCCGTTCTCCTCTGAGACTCCCATCCTGAAATAACAGCTGATCTTCGCTGACCTTTACTGGCCCCTTAGGTTACCTAGGAAATGATTTCTTGGAGTGTACACAAAATACAGCAAGTCCTCAAGACAGTACACCACGCACTGTCTAGAGCCGAGCTCTGGTTGGATGTTAACACTGGCTGGCAACCGCTCTGACCCTGCATGTCTTTGCAGGGCCCTTCGTTTCTGCTGTGGCCCCTCCTCCCCTCCCCTCAGCCCTCTGCAGGAGTGCAACCCCAGCAATGTCCCTCCTGGGAGGCACATTCCCTTTTTCAGGGGTCCCCAAACCAAACTTCAACTTTCTGACTTCCAAATAGTTCTTAATTTTTAAAATACTAACAGCTTTACTTCCAAGAAGCTAACTATACTTGGTTCAATTCATCAAATTTCTTTCATCCTATGGTGGAAACTAAATAAGGCTGAGGTTACTTTTATTTTACCAGAGATCTTAATTTTGGTTTATCTACATGAGACCTTATACTTACACAGTAAGTCAAATCATAGCCTAGACATAATCTAAAGGCTGTTATACCAGGACTGATGTAAATTTGTGTCTATAAAGTAGACATTTTAGGCTAAAGATGCATAATTATTTTAAGCATGTAACTGCAGCTAGAATATCAATTTTAGGGAGTTACTGTATTCAACTAGGCACAGAAGACTAGGGAAAAAAAGCCACTTATACAAAAAAAGACAAATGCCATACAAAAAGATAAATATAAGAATAAGGCAATGGGGCTGGGGATTTATCTCAGTGACACAGCGCCTGCCTGGCAAGCACAAGGTCGTGAGTTCGATTCCTGGTACTGGAAGAAAAACAAAAAAACAAAATGAAACTAAAGAGTAAGGCAAGACCTTCCTATTAAGCCTATATGAGACAGGCTCTAGTTATGCAGTTCAGGCTGGGTGTGAACTCACTATGTAGCTCAGGCTGGCCTCCAACTCATGGCAACCCTCCTCCCTCAGCCTCCCAAGTGGTGGCATTAGAGCCCTGCGCCTCCACGCCCAGCTCCTATTGAATTTAAAAAGCCAGCTTTCATTTATTCCATTCACTGGAAGAAAAAAAAATTATCAGTATCTTTAACCTAAATAAAATCCACTTAGAAATACAAAAACAAATGCATCCAACAATGCACTCTACGTCAATGCTCCGCTTGGTGGGATACTGTGGACCGCCACAGCAACTGCAGCCACACACAGGAAGTCTAGCCTCTCAAGTCGGGACAAGTTACCCTCAAGCTCGGTCTCCTTTAGCTCAGGAAGGTGAGTTTTCCTGTAATACTCAGAAGCCCTGTACTTAGGAAGCTCCAGGCCCACTGGTCCCATTGCTATGTGCTCCGTTGTCCACATTCTGTGGGGCTTTTTTATGGCGGTGTTTTTTCCAAGTACCATAGGAATGTTTTTTCCAAGTATTTTCAAGCTGCATGCTGGTGATCAAACTATGAAATGAAAGATAAAACTCGCTTCCCCAGTACCTCATCCCTACGCATTACAGAATTCAACACTGCCACTAGCTAAGCATTTTCAGACTCCCGTGACTGCTGATAAGAACATCCTGTCACGGATACTTCACAGCCTTTACCTTTCCACTTTTCTTCATCAGACTCCACTTTCTCCTTCCTCTCTTTGGTGCTGGGCACTCGTCCCAGAGGTTCATGCATGCTGAGTGTTGAGTGACACCCCTAGACTCTCCCCTTCAATATTTTAATCTTGTTCTCTTTTTCAAACTTTCTGGGGGAGATGGGAGTAGCACTGGGGGCTGACCTGCATTCCCATCCCTTTTTACTTTTAGACAAGGACTCAGTATGTTGGCTGGGCTTGAACTCTCGATCCTCCTGCCTCAGATTCCCCACGCTGGGACGACGGGCCTGTGCCACCGTATCTAACCGCTTCCTTAAACGTCAGTCTGATCCTCAGGTAAAATCTTCAAGTTTTCTGTTTCTGCATCCCTCTTAATAGACGACATGCAATAACATTCACTCACTTTAACAAATATCTGAAACTGTTACAGGTACTACCCGAAAAGTAAGCTCCCATTCCCTTTCACAATACATTTCTAAAATCCCAGGCAACCAGAGATTGACTTTCTGTGACTATACATTTCTGTAGGGGTGAAATAATCTTAAACATTAATAGGAGGCCAAACCAAAGGAGTCAACAAACAATGCTACTACCAATATTAACGAAAGTGTATTACCAAAAAGAAGAAAGTATTGGGAAGCATGCCCTGTGTCTGTGGAGCAGCTATTCATCTCTGAGAACCAACTGTCATTGCACAAGTAAGCACAGCTTGTTTACCAAGGCCTGGCTGGCTGACAAGAACTGTGGGAAAAAGGAAATAAACTTATTTGCCATACTGGCAGTACCCGACACAGGAGGAAGGCACATCTGAAGCCACTGGAACAGATGTAATACACGTAATACTGTATTTCCTTAGTTATACTGAGGACTACAATAAAATACTTGACTAAGGTCACTATTAGCTGAGTGTGATGGCGCGGGCCTGCAGTCCCAGTATTCAGAAGGCTGAGGTAGGATGTTCCAGAAGAGTCTGGGCTACACAGTGAGTTCAAAGCCAGCCTGAATGACCTAGTGAGACCCTGTCTCAAAAAAATCACAGAAGGCAGTACTTAAAAAAAAAAAAAAAAAAAAAAAAAGGCCGTACTGGTAAAGCACCAATTTGATGGGGTTTACTTTCGCCTGGCGGAGTCCCATCAATGGACAAACCCAACTCTAGCAATGGAGATCAAGCCAGGGCCTTGTGCTGGATCATGCAATCTACCACTGAGCACCAGCCTAGCCAGACCCAGGTGATCTTAACCGTGAGAGGAGCTGAGGAGGTGACAATGAAATCCTGTGTGCTGGAAAAGAAGGTCCATGCTTCATTCCTTTTTTGAGAGGGGGTGTCTCACTATGTAGTCCAGGCTGGACTTGATCTCAGGGCAATCCTGCCTCAGCCTGCCCAGTGCTGGGATCACAGGTGAGCACCACCATGCCCGGCTTGAATGGCAATAATTTCTAAAAGACACCATCACTTTTCTTGGTTTATAATTCAGAAATGGGACAGGACTTACTGATTTAACACATTAGGGATATGGACGACTATGCAATCGTCTGGTGCTACTGGACTGTGAATGAGTTAACTTTATGCAGACCTTAGATTCTCTAATGCTTTAGAGCAAATTTATTTATTCACTCATTTACTTATTTGGAGACAGGATCTGTCAGTGTCCAACACTCTTTTGCACTGGAGCTCTGGTAGCAGATCCCCCACAAGAGCTGCTGAACAGCACTCCTGGAGCCTCCCGGGGAGCTGTGCAGGGGCAGCCGTCCCAAGAGCAGGGCTGGGCAGGAGCACTGCCAGCTACACACCTGCTAGAGGCTTGCTTCTAAGGCTGGGTGCACGTCAGGGGGAGCTGACTCAGCTCTCGGATAACCACAAGACAACCCTGCCAGCCACGGCCCGCCTGACCCCACGCTGGAGTGCGATCCCGGGGTTTCTGGAATGGAGACCTCCCTGGAAGTAGAATAGGGAGAGCTGAAAGGTGGAGAGAACACTGCTCTAGACACCTAGGCAAGAGCCTGGCCTCAGAACAGTAATGATTTTCTTCTTCCCTTTATTCTTTTTAGCAATGATCTTCAGGGCTTTTACTCCGTAAAGGGGGAACCCTAAGATCTTATGAAATTGACAGTTACCGGAAGACTGACTGAGCACTCAGCTCCCAGCTTTAAAAGCAGCCATCAAGCCCCTCTGCACTATACTTACCATGGCAAAAGCCCCCTCACCACACCAACTACCTCTGCAACCAGCTGCAGAGCACCGGAAGAGACTCCTAACAAAAACACACTTCAGGTCTGGCCTGCACTGCACAGGGAGACTGTCTCAATAACTCTGGTCTCCCTATGCAGTGCAAGCTGACCTTGACTGAACTCACTATGCCGCCCACGCTGCAATCAAACTTGTGGCAATCCTTCTGCCTCAGCCTCCTGAATCCTGGAATTACAGGTGTGTATACTACCACACCTAGTAAAAAAGTGTATCTTCACTCGGGAGACTGAGGCAGGAGGA
>NW_004955417.1:27249857-27256662 GCF_000276665.1 Chinchilla lanigera
AAAAAAAAAAGGAAAAAAAAATAAACCTACAGAAATTACTGGTAAAAAAACAAAACAAAACAAAACAAACATTATTATGGCTGATACCACTCTAGTCACAGTCAGAACTGTCTAGAGCAGTACCACCCAGTGGAACTCTGCAGTTAAGTGGAATGTTCTTTACTGCTATTAGCTCCCAAGTTTTTCACGTGTGAGTCTCATATAACCAAGGAAATGAAATTTTGAGGGGAAAAAAAAACAAAACCAAAATTTTAAAACAGTGGCACGAGTCCAATCCAGGGCTTCGCATATGCTAAGCCAACACTCCACCTGAGCTGCAACTCCAGCTCTAAACTGCATTTGGGCCTAACTTATGAAATGTAAGTAGCTACCTGTCTAGAGATTCCTAGTGAACAGGGTACAGCAGTGCTAGGCGATGCTATTTTCATCAAATTTCAAACCTCCAGAGATCAAGTCCACATACCGTATCATAAACAAAGACCACCACCATCCTCCAAATAACTGCTCATGGTAATGAAGTTTGATTCACAAGCCAACAAAGCTAGACAGTAAATGAACACAGGTTACCCAGGAAGTAAGTTCTGAATGAGAACGTCACACATGTGCTGACATAAACGCAGAGTTTAGAGACACCAAGTCTGCTGCCTTTGACTTCTGCTGTGAGCCTGTGAGTCCAGGCGTATCCAACTTCCCCGCTGCTGAGGCCCTGGGCAGCTGACCCCGGCCTAACTCTCGTGACTCAGCACAGCCTCGCCATCAGGGGAAAATGCTGCCCTAGCAGAGAGGACTCACTGGGCATGTGAGCCACTGCACGGTGACACCGGACAGAGCCGAGGGCAGACACCTGTGTCCCCTGAGCCGTTCCTTGATGCCCCTCCAGCGTGGCCAGCCTCGAGCAGCCTATGAGCCCACCATGAGTTCCTGTGTGCTGTAGCCTGACAAACGCCCCAGTGTGGGGGCGGCTGGTGGGAGGGTGCAGCAGGAGACAAGACCAGGGTTGGTCAGACAGGCCTGAGATACACAGTACTATGAACTCTCCGCTCAAGCACTCCGTGCAATAGACACCCCCTTTACCGCTGAGCTACGCTGCGCTCCCATCTTTGTGGCCCTCCTAGGAAAAGTTCTACACTTCCCCAACGCAAGCACACACCTGCAAATCTCGTTCATCTCTCAACATGCTATTTATTTGCACTGTGCTTGTACAGAGTATTTCTCTGCTACCTCATAGCTGAAAAGACAACATTAAATTACTTTATGCATACCAGGCAAATATATACCCCTTATCAAGCTTTCCCTTTGTGCATATTCAGAGTCATCAGGCACTTTTTTTTTTGAGACAGGGCCTGCCTATGTAGTTCAGGCTGGTCTTCAACTCACTATGTAGACCAGGCTGCCCTCAGACACATGGTAATCCTTCTGCCTCAGTCTCCCAAGTGCTGGGATGACAGGTATGTGCCACCACACCTGGATCAAGCACCCTTTTCTACTGATACTCAGCAGTTAGCAGTGATAGATGAAAACTAAGGGCAGAGCCATTACGACATGTATAAATAGTAATCATTAGAAGACATAAATACATAAAATGCTGATGTCCCAATTCAAATAAACACATTCCCTAAAGGCAAAAAAAGGCATTCAAAAATAAATACATAAAATGCTGCTTTACATTCCTGCACGAGCACAGAACATGACAACTAGATTAAATTTCTGAAGCAAACTTATGAGTACATTTAATCAATTCACTGAATTCCTTTCCTATACTTAAATTACTATTAGTGGTTATGTTCATGGTGCATTTAATATGAATTCATAACCAGATCCATTGTTAAAGGGAAATAGCAAGTCTGCTAGTAAAAGTTTCAATTGAAGTTTCAGTATGTTCAATTAGGCTAATGTATTAATTAAAATCGATGTCAGAGCTAAAATGTATTAAAAATTAGCCCACTGGAAAAATCTTACTGCAGCAAAGTCCTAGGCAACTTTTGAAAAGGCTTTGAAAAACATTTCCACAATTAGGGGCCCACTGCATTCATATTGCTGCTAAAATATATGTCAGGACTCGTTCTGTGTTAGGGGATCGAGGTGTGTTTCAGACAGCATACAAGAGGCCATGTTCAATCCCCAGAAAAAAGGTGTTTTCACAGTGCTCACATACTGTATCATACACGTATTTTTAAAACTAGCTTTGAAGGCAGGCATGGTGGTGCATATTTGTAATCCCAGCACTTGGGAGGCTGAGGCAGTAAGATTGCCACTGAGTTTGAAACCAGCCTGGATTATATAAGTGACTTCAAGCCCAGCCTGCACTGTATAGTGAGACCCTGTCTCAGGAAACAAAATAAAAACAACAAACAAACAAAACACTTAGCTTCGAAAGAAAAAGATTATATAAGCAACTTGCAGTGTTTACGGATACTTAAGTGGACAAACTATCTCAAAATGCAGATGGTTACTGGACTTCAAGCTTACCCTGAAGCCCATCGTGGGGTTCAGCCCACCTGTACTTTCTTGGACACCTAGGTGGGCATGGGAGCATCAGCTCTGCAGAGCTTACAGCTACAGCTACGCCTTGCAAGTCACTTCCACAGGGCATTGTTTTAGACTTGGGGCAAACAGTGCTGGGGCACCTCAGAAAACCTCAGCATCTTGGCATCCAGCAGCACAAACTGTCATACACAGAAATCACATCCCTAAGGGGTGGGGCTTTCGCTTACATTTTTATTAATTCTAGGAAAACCTATGGGACAACTTTCTACATTCATGATTTGTAAGGCTGTAGGGCTGTAGTGTAATGTATGTGTGTAAGTAACATGTTTATGTGTATACATTATGTAACACCCTCCAAGAGAATGAGCCAGCACCCTACAACCACACTTCTGCTTAAGTAAAACCTGGAAATATTAACATTAAATGCAATCAGAAAAAAAAGTTTCCATTAAGGGGCTGGGGATTTAGCTCAGCAGCACAGCACCTGCCTGGCAAGCGCAAGGTTGTGAGTTCGATTCCCGGTACCCGGGGGGGGGGGGGGGAGAGGAGTTTCCATTAACACTAATTCAGGTCAAGTTTTTTTCCCAAATTAGTGTAGATCACATCAAAAAAGCTAAGAATTTTGTTGAGGAGCTTTTGGCCTTCAGAATGAGATGAACAAGGAAGGTACTGCAGGGCTGTAGCTTTATAACAAGGCAACAAGTGCTAGAGATTCTTTTAACGCAATATACATCATCCCTAAAGCACTATCTACCTGCCCCCATTCCTCCCAAAAGGAGTGTGGCAACTACGGACCCGCTAAGTTCTACACTATTGTTCCGTATTTTGAGGACTGCTTTTTCCTGCTTTGGCTTCCTAAGGTTATCAGCTTAGTGATACCTCAAATGCCTAAAAGAAAACATCACTAGGAATAGTAAACAAACTGTAAGATTTACTTTCCAATCAAATAACTAAAAGGCGGCTTATACTTTAATGTGGTCTTCTTTAAAAGATGAAATTTGTTGTTGAATTTCCACCTATTCCCTCCCCCATTTTTTCTTTTGCCGCAGGTTGGCCTTGAACTTGCTGAGATCCTTCTGCCTCAACCTCCTGAGTCACCTCAACAAGCTCCATGTTAGACTCTCATCTATTCTTGACTATGATGTCAACCAACCTAACTCCAAAAGGCACTGTCAATTTCTAAGCCAACTTAGGGTCACATGTCAGATACGTTGGAAATGAAAAGAGACCAACAAAAGCAGGTATCTGCTGCGGGGTGTGGAGGCACATGCCTGTAATCCCAGCACTCAGGAGGCTGAGGCAGGAGGACTGTTCTGAGTGTGAGACCAGCCTGGGCTACAAAGTGAGCTCAAGGCCAGCCTGAACTGCACATCAAGACCCTGTCTCGAAAAAGGACAAACCCCACCCAAATAAAAAACAAACAAAAAAACCCCCACCCAAACACACAAAAAAAGCAGATAACTGACTTGGTACGAGATGATAGCAACCCCGTTTGTCTTTCATTTGTACATAGGTAGCCTGGCTACAACGCTGGCTGATTCCAGCTAGGGGTTGCGTGGGTACTAGCACGAGTCATCAAAAACTGACATACAACTAAAGGCAGCAAGGCACTCACCAGAGACCAATGCACCTGCTTGGGACTAAGACAACTGTTCAAGCCCAGCTTTATTAACAGTTGTCATTCAAATAAGCATTTGCTCATATCTATACAGAGAAGAGGAGAGCCAGACTGGAAAAGCTTCACAGGGCTTTTAAGAAAATATTTTTTAAACTGCCTTTTCATGTTTTTAACCTTAATTGAGTTGGTAGTCTAGCTATGCAGTTCAGGCTGGCCTTGAGCTCACTCTGTAGCCCAGGCTGGTCTCAAATTCACAACGATCCTCCTGCCTCAGCCTCCTGAGTGCTAGGATTACAGGCATGTGCCACCAGGCCCGGCCAGTATCTAATGTATTTAAAAGATGTGCTTTAACATACCCTAAGAGAAAAAGAACACTGTTTTGGTTTTTTGATACAGTCTCAATTTGTAGTCGAAACAGGCCTCAACTCATGGCAACCCTCTTGCCTCAGCCTCTCAAGTGCTGGGATTACAGCAGGCATTCATTACCACACCTAACTAAGATAAAACTTTTTGATACAATCTACTTAATGAGATCAGACTAAATAGTAAATTGATAGTCTTAGCTCTCCTGAAAATGGATATTGCTTCCAATTTGCTGGCCAACTGTAAAACATCCGGATTTAAACACCAAAACCCAAATTTTACACATAATACACACACAGTCCAGTAGTTCAAATTTAAACAACTGCCTCTTGAGGAATTCCACTTTGCACAGGGCCTTGATGCTGCACGAAACACCAAGCAGTCAGAGCTACCCAGGGGAGTCTGCTGAGAGGTGGAGCGGGCAGACAGCACCCTCGGGGCTGGGGCGTGGCTCAGCAGGACCTGTGTTCAGCACGTGCAAACTCGGGTCTCTACCTCTAGCACCAAAAGCAACAATGACTTTTCTAATCCAGCCTACACATTTGTACCCACTAAACCAAATGGCAGAATGATGTGGTAAACTGTATCTTCCAAAAACCACTCTCCAACTTACATTAAAATAGGAGCTAGTACAATTTCCTAGAACTTCTCCTGCAAAATGTATTTAGTAATATTTGTTATATGAGACAAATTATCAGTGATTGATAAAAATGCATTCAACTAATTCAGTTGTGGCTATAACCGGTACCTGTCAAATCTGACAAAACTTCAAAAGAACTTCAAGGGCCGGGGCTATAGCTCAGTGGCACAGTGCCTTCCTGGCCAGTGTGAGGTCTTGAGTTTGATTCCCGGTATCAACAAAACAAAACAAAACTTCAAGGTCATTGCACTTAAAAAAGCAAATGTAATTTTGAGTCCTCAAAAACATGAAGCAACTTAGCAGTCTCACTGACCTCAATTTCATTTCATTAGGATCCTGAGGACAGGGAATACTCACATGGACGAGTTAGGAGATGGAACCCCCTATCATCAGCTAGGCTCCCAGGGGGGCTCGGCGTTGAAGTCGAACTGCTCTCTATACAGCACTTCTCCTAGGCCCTCTGGGTAGTTGTACACTCGGTCAGAAAGTTCGCCCTAGACGAGGAAATGAAGATAGCAAACAGCTCCATGTTAGGAAAAAAACAAACAAGTTGAAGCCATATTAGACAAAATGTTTTCAAAGCATTTAACACAGTGCCAACACTTTTTTACGTAGTACACCTTCTTAAGGTGCTGTACTACACAATTCTCAGACCCTGAAACCATGGTCATCCTATCATACTGCTTTATTTACCTAACTCCTAAGTTTCTAGCTGTCATCTAATTATTGCTTTTGTCTCCTAACATCCAAGTTTGTAAGTAGCCTCAAAGTTAAAAGTTTACAGGTACTCTGCCAACCTTCAAAACTCTATTGTATCAGCAAGACTTTATTTTTTATTTATTTATTTTTTTGGTCTTTCTGAGACAGGTCTTGCTATGTAGTTCAGGCTAGCTAGCCTTGAGCTCACTTTGTAGCCCAGGCTGCCTCGAACTTGCAGCAATTTTCCTGCCTCAGCCTCCTGAGTGCTGGGATTACAGGTACACTCCACCATGCCTGGCTTGAGCAAGACTAAATACACAATGTTGTACATAATGTCATTGGAACTACCCAAAGCATCCTTTTACTCCTCAATTCAGATCCTTCTTTGCTTGAAGTGTAAATTCCTACTACAGTACTAAAAAGTTTTAAGATCTCATACATTATGTATCTGAAATAACTACGAAATAACATTAGGCAAGTAACCTCTTCTGGTTTACCTCCCCTTACATAGACCATCTACATCTACTACTTTCTATTGCCACCAGGAGCAAGTGAAGAAGTTTTAGAATTGGCCACCACTCATCATCATTCGGCTGGATGGGTTTATCACCTCTAGGCTAAAATGTTACACATTATGTTTCTACTTGTCATACAGTGGTTACACTGTTTTCACATAGTATATCTTGACCCTTATTTGCTACAAAAGGGATGGTGAGAAGGAACCCAGAAATATGAAACTAGAGATAAAAGGCCAGGAGTCTAAAGGGTGTCAAAAACACAAGCACCAACTAAAGCTTATCTCAGCTCAAGGTGAATCAATTGTAGCAGGTAAAATGCCCTACCTACCTAGAGAGGGAAACTGGCCACTCTTACGGACATTCATGGATGGCAAGGAAAGACCCCAAATTATGTACTACTCCATAAACATCCAATTCTTCCTGTACCTAGGTAGTTTTTTTTTTTTTTTTTTTTTTTTTGAAGCAAGGTCTCAATATATA
>NW_004955417.1:27256866-27259842 GCF_000276665.1 Chinchilla lanigera
GATCCTCCTGCCTCAGCCTCGCAAGTGTTGGGATTACAGATGTGGACCCCCACGCCCAGCTAGAGAATTTTTTAAATAAACAGAAAGCCTACTTATGCTGGAGACAGTTCATTCTAAATTACCCTAAGGAACAGGACAATCATCCTAGGTGAGACATTCTTCATCTTTCCCTACTATATTCTATTTTGTTGCTGAAGGAATCCAAGAATAGCAATATAAAACATATTTTCATTCAATAAAAAGGAGGAAACCAAGGCCCCAAAATTTGAAAGTCATATTTTAATGGATGTTAAAAAGAGTACATAAGCAAGATGGCTATTTGCATGCAAGACAGATGGAATGTTTATCTGGTGAGTTAAGGGAAAGCATGAAGAAGGCTGGGGATATAGATATAGCTCAGGGCAAAGGCCCTGGAGTCAACCTCAGGTATAGCCAGAAACAAAAAGAAGAGAAAAGAGAAAGAGAGAGAGAAAGAGAAAGAGAGAGAGAGGGAGAGAAGGGGAGAGAGGGGGAGAGAGAGAGAGGGGGAAAGAGAGAGAGAGAGAGAGAGAAAGAAAGAGACAGAAAGAGAGAGAGAGAAAGGGGAGGGGGAGAGAAAAAATATGAAGGAAGATAAAAATGGAAACGCAGCTGGGTATGGTGGTACATGCCACATGGAATGATCCCAGGGAAGCCAGCGCGAGCTACATACGTGAGTTCAAGGCCAGCCTTAACTACATAGTGAGACTGTCTCAAAAACCCAAGCCAAGGTATGGTGTTGCAAATAAAGGCAGTATGGGAAAAGATAATTATTCTCATTTAGGATGGGGTTTTTGTGCACATCAGCTGGGTCCAACACAACACTGCAACTAAGGCCCCTAAAAATCACTGAGAACAGCACAGGAGACTAGACTGTCAGTGGCCACCAGTCAGGCACATTTTCACATTTTCAAAACCTCCCATCACTGTGATAGTAAAACTACTTGAAATTTAGCATCTCAGAATTATCATTTTTATTTTTTGAGCATACACTATCTTTACCTATTTCCAACCCCACTCTGTCATTTAAAAAACCCAAAATCTGTCTGATAATGCCATTAAAACATAAGGTGCCTGGCGTGGTGGGGTACGCCTATAATTCCAGCACTCAGAAGGCTGAGGCAGGAGGATCGATGCATGAGCACAAGGCCAGCCTGAAGTGCATATGGAGACCCTGTCTCAAAAGACAACAAACAAACAAACATAAAGCAAACCCAAATTGGAAAGTTAACTCTACCTGGGCCACAAACATCTGGACTGTGAAGGTCCAGAAAGAGAAAGAGATCAGGTGTGGTGGCCCACACCTGTAATCCCAGCACTAGGGAGGCCGGGCAGGAGTTCCAGGCCAGCCCGGACTACACAGTGTGTTCAAAGCTAGCTTCAACTATATAGCGGGACCCTGTCTCAAAAAAAAAAAGTAAGAAAAAGAAAAAGAAGGCTGGGAAACTATCAGCAGAAAAGACTGACAGCCAAGACAACTAAATGCAATGTAATACATTAGACTGGATTCTGGGAACAAGAAAGAACAACAAAGAAACTGGTGATGGACAGCTGAAGAGAATGTAGGGGTTAGTAATCCAATTTCAATTTCTTACTTTTGACAAAGGTATCTCCAAATGCTAAAATGTTAGTAAGATCGACTGGATGATTTTGGATGTAGGAACTGTTACATCTTTGTAACTTTTCTGAGAAATCAAACTATTCTAAAATAAAAGCTACTTTCAAAAAACTAGGCAAAAGGAGTCAGGCCTGGTGGGGCACGCCTGTAATCCCAGCACTGGGGAGGCTGAGGCAGGAGGATCACTGTGAGGCCAGCCTGGGCTACACAGTGAGTTCAAGACTATCTCAAAAAGACCAAAAAAAGGAGAGAAAAAAAAAAACTAGGCAAGGTATACTACTCAGCAATAAAAAAGAACATTTTGCTGATAAATGCAATACGAATATAAAAAACATGCCAAATTAAAGCCTTTTACACGAAGGATGCAAACTGATTCCATTTATATGAAAATTCTAGAATGGAAAAAACTACTTTTGGTTTAAAAAAAAAAATCAGAATCATGGTTGCCTTTGTGGAAACTAAGTCTGAAAGGGCAAAAGAACTTTCTGGGGCAACAGCAATGTTCTACACAGCGACCGAGATTTGGGTTATACAGCTTTTTTTTTGGTCACGACTCATCATTTGTGGATTTTGTTTTTATATGAATTTTACTCCCTGAAAATTACAAAACTGTGAACTGCACAAAGTCCTATTTAATATGCGCCTACTAACACTGGAGGAGCGAGGCCTCTTGGGGTGCACAACTTACTGTAAAACACACTGAACAATAAGAGGGGTGGATGACAGGGCAGATACAGCAGTAGGGTAACGGGCACCCCAGTGGAGGTGCCACTCTCACTTTTCTGTGTCTGGAATATTTTACGATGAAAATCAGGAGGACACTGATTACTTGATTTCATTCACAAGTATCTTGGCACCGATCAGACTTAACTCCTCAGGGGCTACTCGTCCTCAAGACCAGCATCTAGGTGCTATCGGAAGAGGAAGCAACGCGGGATCACTAGGGCCGCGCCAGGCAGCCATCAGCCATATTCTGCTAGGCTTGGTCCTGGCACACAGGAAAGGAGAGCGCGGCTAACAGCCCTCGGTCTCGCCCGAGCGGAGAATTTCAATGGCGGAAACAACGGGACCCAGAACAACTTCACGTATGCAGTGGAAATGCCATCACAAAGCGCAGCGTGACCTGCGGGGACATCGTGGGGCCGGGCGCGGGCCCCCCGAGCGCCCAGGCCTCCCAGCCGGCGCCCGATCAGCCCTCGGCCGCCCCCTTCTCCTCGGCCCCGGGCCCGCCGCGTAGGGAACACGCAGCCGCGGTGAGTAACCTCGGGCCAGGGAGGTGACCTGGTGAGCGAAGGCGACCTGGCCCAATCCGGAGCCCCGCGGGGCGGGGCGGTGGCCCG
>NW_004955417.1:27260860-27275303 GCF_000276665.1 Chinchilla lanigera
TGGGATGGGACGCCCGGTGGGCGCCGGGCTGCGGCCGCTGAGCGCGGCCTCGGCGCGCGGACATCGCGGCGCGGTGCCGTGGGAACGTTCCTGCTGGAGGGCGTGGCTTCCAGGTCTTTATTTAAACGCGCGGGCGCGGAGAGCCGCGCCCTCCCCTGCGGGACCAGGGCTGGGGAGGGGATCACCCGCGCGCAAAGCGAATCCCCCTGGTCTCCGTTCGCAGTCATTTTAGTTTTCTCCGTGTCAAACATTTTTACGAGAGGGTCTAAGATGACCTACGAGCTTTTCATTCTTTTTTTTAAAACTCAACGCTTGGCGACCAGAGACGCAGTCCTCCCGGCTAACGCTTTGCAGCCCGGTCTCGAGAGCACAAATGAACTGTATAGTGACAGGTCTTGGAGACTGATATCCTGACTTCTTCCCTTCTCATTCTTCCCCGCCCTCTACCTAGAGAGCAGCGCTGTGATGAATTCATCGGCAAAAAAAAAAAAAGGAGAGGAAGAGAGATCCTTATCAAGTGAAAGGATATCTAAAGCGTAGTATTAAAAGTTAGGAGCTGTGAACTCTAGCCCTGACTTCTTTTTTCCATATTTTGTTCTCATATATACTGGCTTTCTCTTCCATTTTAAAAAATTTCAGAACACAGCGATTTCACTAGACCCCTTGGAGGAGGAAAGCAGGCCGGAGAGGAGCGCGCTGCTTGACGCCCTGCTCGAAATCTAGCAGGGAAATAACGCAGCCGCACGGAACAACCCGGTTGCAGATGAACGGATGAAACGCAGCGAGGAGCCTAATGGGAATGCACTGCAGCTGAGCGAGAGAGGCTGCTGGGAAGAAGTTCAGAATGATGCTGAACACTGAGGTTCCAGAAAGGGAAACAAGTGATTGTGACAGCAAATGTTCCAGCGAGGCAAACGTGAGAGAAGGCAGTGAGGCAAGCAGGTTAAGAAAACAGAGTGGGTTTTCCAGCCCTGTCAAGGCAAAGGAGGTACAAAGGTAGGTTAAGGTGAGATCAAGGTGTGATTGGAACTGTCTGGTAGCGCATGCCTATAATCCCAGCCCTGGGGAAGCTGAGGCAGGAAGGTCACCAGTTTGAGGCCTGGGCTACACAGCGCACATAGACTCTGACTCAAAAGCAAAAACAAGGATTGCAACCTGGACTTTATCCTGGAACCATCTGAGCAGGTACGTGGTAGACACAAAGACACATTTTGAAAAGATTGTCTTGGCATCAGTGGATGGGAGTGAAAAATTTTGGCAGACAAGGGCAGACGCAACAGCAGTTCACAAAAATTACTAAGGGGTTCAGAATGCGTGGTAAGGAAAGGGCATAGTGAAATCTTAAGGAAAAATAGAAGGTGTCAAATGATTGGAGGGTGTCAGACTTTCAACGGGAAGAACTCAAACTCTGAACGGACGCACGGGTAAAATGAAGCTGCTCTGAGCAGAAGTTTGAGTTCGTGAGGAAGTGCAGTGAAGTCCCCTGGAAGTGGGCGATCAGGAGCGCTTTGCAGGTTGGGAGGCTTTCCTCCAGACATGGTAATTAAGAATTTGCTGAGGTGAACAGAAAAGGGAAGAGAAGCACAGGACCTAGAGAAATGCCGGAGCACGAGACATAGGCAGAAAAGACCAAGGGAGGCGGCCGGGAGGGTAGAAGGATCATAGTGCTGCAACATGGAGCCGGCCAAAAAGCCGGGCGCTTGTTCCACAATGGCAGTGTGCTCAGGAGCATCACACCCTCACAGGCGGAAAGGGCCTTCTGACTTGGGCAAATGGCAGGTCATTGGTTAGCAGTCTCACGTGAGAATTTAGAGTTTTATCCCACAGGCATGGGGAGAGGTAGTGATCACAACGCGTGATTTTCAACTTAGAAAAAAGGATCGGGGTGGGAAGAGAAGAGTCCAAGTTTTGGCAGGGAGAACATTTGTGGAGATGCTAAGGGCCTGCGAAACAGTTATTTGTGACCTCTCCCTCAAGTTCAGTGGAGTCTGCGGAGTGGGAGGCCATCGAGGTTCCAGAGAAGAGCGGCTGAGGTTGGGAATGTTGGCCTCTCGTCAGGGGAGGGTGCTGGGCCAGGGCCTGATCCACCGTCTCTGCACTGGAAAGCAAGTGCCCACGGGCAGCTTTGTTACCACAAATCCGCGCCCACGCGCTGGACGCCTGTGAATGCAAGTTTAGAGAATAGTACTCGCTCTTATCGAAGACAGTGGAACCACCGAGCCTTCTGCTTTGGAACGGACAGCGTTCTATGTAGGTCTAACAACGATGGCCTGCTGAGAACAGCATAATTATGTTTGAGGTTTGGGGTTTGGGTTATTTTGCCAAGTCAGGTTACTCATGCACAGGTAGCGCCAGGGAAAATTTGAAATAGCCCTGAGATAAAGTGATATAATAGTGTTCAGCCTTAGATCATCTGAGTCCATGGACTCAAAGCTAGTTTGGACCAATAATTATAAAAGACTCAGTTAATTAAGAGACTGATAAGGGTGAGAGACTCAAAAAGAATAGGTGGAGCTAAAGTCACTCTGCCTCCAACAGAATCTGTAGTCACCTACGTGACTGTGATGAGGGAGAAGAGCGCGGTGGTGAATGAGAGTGAAAATCCCGGTCTAACAGGCGTTGCGGTGCGCGTGGGACCTCCACCAAGCTGTTGGGAACTGGACCCGCAGGTCTCCGCGTTAGGAGGAGCGGCCGGGAGGAGGTCGGTCCGAGGGCGGGCGGTGGTGGGGACAACGAAAGGACTGGCTCGGCCCTTCTCTCTCTGGCTGCCTCTCAGCTCTTTCTGCCCTGCCTTTTCCCTTCTGCCAGGGGCTGGCACAGCAAGATTGTCCTCAGGGGACCCCGCCCCAGGTCCTGGACTGCCCAGCCTCCAGAGACTCAGCCAGTCTTTTCCTGCTCCTCCATCACCCCAGCTGTGGTCCTGTTAGGACAGCGCAGCACAGGCTACCAGGGCAGAAACGTGTGATAGCCGAAGAATTTTTACTGCTAAAACGAACTCCCAGTGTTCCTCATTAGGCAGGAAACCAAAAGTTTCTTTCTTTTTTTCTTCTTTTTTTTTTGTCTTTTTTTTTCTTTTTCAGACAGGGTCTGGCTATGCAGTCCAGGCTGGCCTTGAGTTCACTTTGTAGCCCAAGCTGGTCTCGAACTCGAAACCACCCTCCTGCCTCAGCCTCCCCAGTGCTGGAATTATGGTATGCACCACCATGCCTGGCAGAAAACCCAAAGTTTCAATACTTCAAACGTTTACAGTCTGAAAATAGCAAGGGCTGGCAGTGGGTGTCACTCAGTGGTAGGGTACAGTACTTGCCTAGCATGTGCCGGGCTCTGGGATCAGTCCCCAGCACCACCAAAATCAAAAGCAAAACATGTAGATGTCTATCACATCTTTGTGTGCGCTGATAACCTTTCTAAAGAGCTGATTTGAGCCGGGCGTGGTGGCACAGGCCTATAATCCCAGCACTTGGGAAGCTGAGGCAGGGGGATCATTGTGAGTTTGAGGCCAGCCTGGGTTACAAAGTGAGCTCAAGGCTGGCTTGAACTGCGTAGTGAGACCCTGTCTCAAAAAGATAAAAAACAAAAAACACACCAAAAACTAAAAAAACAACTCACTTAGGGGCTGGGGATTTAGCTCAGTGGCACAGCGCCTGCCTGGCAAGTGTGAGGTTGTGAGTTTGATGCCCGGTACCAAAAAAACAACCAAAAAAACCCCCAAAAAACAAAACAACTCCTCAAGGATCTGATGCTGTTAGCCAGGCATGGTGGTGCACACCTGTCATCCCACAATTCTAGAAGATGGAGGCAGGAGAATCAGATGGTCAGGGACAGCCTGGCCTGCACAGTGAGTTCAAGGCTGGCCTGGACCGTACAGTGAGACCATCTCAGAGAGAGATAGACAGAGACGACAGGAGAAAAAAAGAAAAAGAGACGGTTGCTTTAGCTCAGTGGGAAGGCCCTGGGTTCAATCTCTACTACTGAAAAAAAACCGTGGTGCTCTAATATTTATGGTCTAGTAAAAGTGGATAAAATGTGTCCAACTGTGCTAGGTACAAAGTTCAGACTATGTACTGCTCCCTCTGAACTGAATAGATAAAGGAGCATAATAGAGACTGTTCATTTATGGAGTAGTTGTTGTAAAAACCCTGGGTTGCAATTCCTGGGTTGGTTTCAACCCCAGCTAAGAAAGTCTCTAATTTAACTGTATTGGCATGTTCAATCTATTCACGGAGTGTAGCCCCAAGTCAGTGGGGTCATAAGGCGTCCCACAAGCCTGTGTGTTTGTCCGCAGGGTAATTTATCTCCAGAGTGGCATCTGCAGGGCCAGCACAGTGCCCGGAGCATAGGGGGTGGGGTGGGGGCTGTCCTCCTCCCGTTTCAGTGGCCGCGTGTCACTAGATGTGGGTGAGCGTTTAACCCCCTCGGGCACTTGGATGATGTCTGCGATAAGCAGGTCATGAGCAGTTCAGTGATGTCTTTTATTACTTCGCAGAACAACAGATTACTCACTGCTAATTTGAGGGCACTGATTTAGAAACCTGCTACCAGGCCGGAGCACTAAACCCCATTCGCTAAGTACACATCACCGGCATGACTGGTGGGAGATAGAGGTGACCCACTGCTCTGCTGTCTTCTGTCGGTCTGTACTCCTTGGGCCTTAGGGGACCCTTGGAAGGTTATTTTGTGTTCACTTTACCACCAGGCATTAGCTGATAACAAGTGTATTGTTTCTTGAATTATACAATAAATAGCAAGATAGGTTTGTATTTCTCTATCTCAAAACAGCTGCCTGGCAGGTAGCCTAAAATTTTTGGCTAACCCTTTAGGAAATCAGAGCTCTAAAGCCTAATCTTGTCTAGTCTGGGTTCTGACTTGCTGGGTACTCTTTAATAAATAACCTAGGGTGTGTGCTGTCACAGGAGCTAATTTTGCTTCTGAAATGCTTGTTAATAATGGTAATTAGAAGCTACATTTTATTTCACGGGACGTTTTGAGACAGGGTCTCAATATGTAGGACAGGCTGTCCTTAAACTCTGTAGCCCAGGCTGGCCTTGAATTTGTAGCAACCCTCCTGCCTCAGCCTTCTGAGTGTTGGGATAACAGGCTTGCTCCTCTGCACCCAACCTAATGAGACTTTTTTTTTTTTGTCTTTTTGAGACAGGGTCTTGCTATACAGTTCAGGCTGGCCTTGAGCTCACATTGTAGCCCAGGCTGGTCTTGAGTTTACAACAATCCTCCTCCCTCTGTCTCCTGAATGCTGGGATTACAGGTATGTGCCACCATGTCCGGCCCAGAGATTTTTTTAAATTAATTTTTTAATTTTGAAGATAAAAGAATGAAAACATATTGACAAACACATACATTTACAAATTAACATGTAAGCAGTACAAGTAATACAGAATTTCAGACAAGGTGATAGGAAATTAACAATGGTTGTTGTATTACATATTGATATCTTCAAATTGGTTACTCAAATAAACAAATATAGGCATGTACCAGAGACTTTCAATACTTGTTTTTTTTGGTGTTGTTTTTTTTTTGTCTTTTTGAGACAGGGTCTTGCTATATAGTTCAGGCTGGCCTTGAGCTCACCAGCCCAGGCTGGTCTCGAACTTGGAATGATCCTCCTGCCTCAGCCTCATGAATGCTGGGATTAAAGTGTGTACCACCACTCCAGGCCTAATACCAGGTCTTTTAATTTGAAGTTCTTGCAAGTTCTTATTGAAACATTTGTCTCAATCTAAATTTACCTTATCTGATTGTAACTGAAAAATTCATGCAATAAAACTATTAAAATATTACTTTTTTATTAACATAGAAGGAAGAAACATAAATGACTTGTTTTTCCCAAAAATAGCCTTGTTGTATCTAACTCAAAACGATCAACCACCTACACTACAAGGGCAGTTAAAGGCCCAGAGTCAGGGCTGGAGATGTAGCTCAGTGGTAGGAACCTTGCCTCGTAGGCACAAGGCACTCAGCACTGAGAATAAAAAAAAAAAAGGTCCCAGTTCTACATAGCTAGGTGACTTAACTCATAAGTATACAGTACCTATTCTTTCAGGATTCCTTTTGCTTGTAGTACTGGGCATTGAACTCAGGGCCTTTGCACTGAGCTACATCCACAGCCCTTTATTATTTTCAGACAGTGTCATACTACATCTCTAAATTGTTCAGGCTGGGCTCAAACTTGTGATCCTCCTGCCTCAGCCTCTCTATAGAGTGCTGGGATTGCAGGCATGCAACACCACTCCTGGTTAAAAAAAAAGGGATTCCTGAAAGGAATGGAAAATTGTTCCCTGCTCCTTCCCCAGGCTGTACCCTGAGTTCTGTTGAGGGCCACCATCTACTTACCCTGGCTCCCTTAGCCACAGGAAGTGGCATTGGGTTGACAATCTATCACTCTTGGTGGCCAAGGCGACTCTGTAGTGGCTGACACTTGTCTGGACACTAGCAGGACCCGTGTGGCTGCCCCAGGCCGTCAGGAAGCCACCCCACTGCACTTCCTTTGGGCCTGGGACAGCGGGGGTGACCGGGGCTGAGGGGGCCTTCGCTGCCTGCTCCCGGTGCCGGTGACAGCTCATGACTCCCTTTGTGGGCCCCACGACGGCTTTGCCACTGTGGACACCGAGCCAGCTTGCACGGCCCGACGCTGAAAGTGGATGCAGGGCGGATGAGCACCCTGGACCCCCACAAACAGCCAGAGCCGCTGCGCCTTGGCCTGAGGGCAGCTGCGGCGCATCAGGCTGTCACAGAGGTTCCAAGATGCATCTTCAGGCTGCGGAGAGGAGCGACCCTCCAGCTCCCGGGAGAGGCTGCTCAGCGGCCGGTGGCACCAAGATCTCAAGGCTTCTCACTGCCGGCAGTGTCCAGGTCACGCAGGGAGCGAGCCACGCAGCAAGGACGTCTGTGTGCCTCTGCGCCACCGGCCACGTGGCCAGCCTGTCCCCACGGTGACACTAGCAGAGCCTGCAGAGGTAGAAATGCTACAGCTGCCTGCCATGCCTCTGAAGCGACCTCTGTCCTTGAGCATGGAGACTGCAGAGGGGTGTTAGTGTTTGTGCTCTGGGATGACCAGAGCATAACCAACCCAAAGATACCAAGATCGGGGACAGTGCGGGGACCTGCAGGGGCAGGTATCACAATGTGCCTCAGTGACGGAGATGAGCGTCAGGCCTGCGTCAGAGCACCTGAAGCTGCTGGCCGCTCTCGTTCCTGGACCTTGCGGCCCCTCGGCCCTGCTGCCTCTGTGGATAACTCACCCGCAAGAAGTGTCCGGGACAGAAACGACAGTGTCAGTCAGACAGAGGTCAAGTCGGGGTTTCCCCGCTTGACAGGCGACCTCGGCCTGCTCCGAGTCTCCCCAGGGCTTGGCCTGTGCTTCTTGTCAGCCTTGAATTCTTGTCTGACATCGTCACCGTCATTGTTTGCACTTTGGAACAAGATACTCAGCTTCTCTGAGGCGATGCCTGGCTGCGAGGAGAGCATGGGCGGGCTGTCCCTGGTGTGTGCAGAGGAGGTGCCCGTAGCACTGGGAGTGGGGCGGACCATATGGACGCCGTCAGTGACACGCCGTTCTGCCTCTGTACCTCCTGCTTCCTTATCCCGTCTAAGCCCGAGACCACCAGAGGTCAGGGCCTGACAGTTTGAGGAATAGTTGATTCCTAGTCGGTGACCCTCTGACGTTAAATAAACCTCCAAATCCTGGGTGTTTCTGCTTGCCATCACTCATTCAGTCATTCATTCTTGCTCTCTCTCTCTCTTTTTTCTTTTTTTTCCGGTATCGAGAATCGAACTCATGACCTTGCACTTGCCAGGCAGGCGCTGTGCTGCTGAGCTAAACCCCCAGCCCTCTCTCTCTCTCTCTCTCTCTCTCTTTCTCTCTCTCTTCTTTCTTTCTTTCTTTCTTTCTTTCTTTCATTCAGAGGCAGGGTCTTGCTGTGAGTCCCAGGCTGGGCTTGAGCTCCTTGTGATCCTCCTGCCTCAGCCTTCCGAGTGCTGGGATCACAGGTGTGTGCTATTTTTACCATGCCCACTATTTTAACTTTAAATAGAATTATTCCTATTGACATATACCGAAGTTGTATTTCTTTGTGTGTGTGTGTGTGTATATATATATATATACATTTTTTTTTTTGTACTAAGGATCAAACTCAGGACCTTGTGCTTGCCAGACAGGCGCTTATGCCACTGAGCTATATCCCCGGCCCTGTATTTCTTTATCACTCTTTGCTTATCTATGCTAAAATTAAGATATTTTCAGTCTTTGGCCACTTTACTGAGTCCTTCTCCCAGGGAAATCAGCAGTTTACTATAGAAAAAAAAAAGCCTGGGTCTAATTTGAGAAGAAGGAATTATATTGTTTTTTTGTGAATTTTAAATTTTAGTCATGAAAGTGGGAAAGAACTGTCAAAGTGAAAGTAGGGTGCTCTATGGCTGGGGGTGTTGCTTGGTGGTAGAGCTGAGCTCAGCACCCGAAACCAGCACAGCAACAACAAAACCCAGCGTGCTTCATTTTTTTTTTTTTTTGGTTTTTCTCCAGTACCAGGGATCGAACTCACAACCTTGCACTTGCCTGGCAGGCGCTGTGCCACTGAGCTAAGTCCCCAGCCCCTCATACGTATTTTTGTTCCTAATTACTAAGAGGAGAGTTTGCCATTCCAAGAAAGTGAACGGACAGGGAAGGAGGGACTCATATATATCAACAGTGCTTCAGGGAGGAACCGGTCTGGGTCATTGTTCTTTGTACGGGAAATAATGGGGCTTCACAGGACTTCGTTCCTAGAGGGAATCTCGAGCTGCCAGCATCCGGCCCCCAGTGGGGGGTGATTTCTCAAGGGCAGGGAGCCCAGGATCTCCTGCTTGCTGGGCCCAGAGCCGTGGCCTTGGGGCGGCAGGAGTGCAGTGGGGCTGCTGACCGTCCAGGCGGTCATGGGCCCGGGCGCTGATGTGCAGGGAGCAGCGGGCTGAGAAGCGGACCGTCCGTTTGTGCCTCGGGCTGTCTTCAGGCCCTGCCCTCTGCTGCGTGTGTCTTGGGCTCTGTGGGGGACTGGGTCCCAGTGCAGTGATCCGAGGGCCACGGAGGAGGCGGGGTTAGCGGGCTGGTCAGGGAGTGCGCATCCAGCATCCGCGGCGGTTCTGAGCGTAGAAGCTCCGAACCTCCTTTGTGGCCTGTCTGCCTCCCGTCCTGGGCCTGCTTGGAGCTTGCTCCATGCTTCTCACCCTAAGGACCCAGGACACCAGATAACAGGAAGGAACTGGGTTGGGGCAGGGTCCACAGGCTCAGGAAAATCCACTAAAACAAAAGTCAAGTTCAGGAGCCGGGGATGTAACTCAGTGGCACAGGTGCCTTCCGGGCAAGCACAAGGTCCCAAGTTCGATTCCCGGTACCAAAAAAGTTGAGTTTCAACGTTGTTGTAGTAGCCTTGAGCAGAGGAGAATGCGTCTCATTTTTCTAGTGTACTCTGAGCTGTGCTCTTAAAGCAACTTCTAGACTAGGTCATTAGTTTTTAGTTGATCATGTGCTTGGTGTAAGTTTTACTTTTTGGAGACAGGGTCTTGCTGTATAGTCCAGGCTGGCCTCAGACTTGTGGAGGTCATCCTGCCTCAGCCTTCCAGGTGCTGGGATTACAGGTGTGTACCACCACTCCTGGCTCACTGTAATATTTCTAGAAAGCATGAAATTTAGAAGTGTTTATTTGTGAAGTGGCTGTTAAGATCTGGTAGGGTGAGTTCAGCTATTAGGATTTCTAAAGATATATTTGAAATCAAATGGTGAAATCCTTATGGGTTCCTCAGAATATCACATTTTATTTTATTTAATTTATTTAGTTATTTGGTACCGGGAATTAAACTCAGGACCTTGCACTTGCCAGGCAGGCGCTTATGCCACTAAGCTATAGCCCCGGCCCTCACATTTTAATTAGATTTTAGGTTTCACAAATTCTAAAAAAATTTGCATGCCTGCCATATTTCCCTCAGTTTCAGTCTCATCAGCACAGAAGAACTGCACAACGTGAAGTGTAGTCATTAGTAAACCTTAAACTTCCCCACTTGGTCTTTGAGAATCAGTGCACACAGAACTTCCCAGAGGATTCTGCTGGGGCAAAATGATCTCTGCCCTCCTTGTGTAGTTCCAGGATTCAGGGGCGCTGAGTTGCCGGTGCCCACGGGGAGCTTGTTACAGACAGAGGTGAGTGGCTAGGAGACAGCTGTAGGTGTGCAGAGTGGCCCTGGCCTTCTGTGCCCCTGCAGCCCCTCCCCTAAATGCGGCTGGACTTGCTAGTGTACTTCTGTGAGTGATGTGGGTGAGACAGTGGATGTCGCCTGCTGCTGAGGTGAAGGTTTAAAGAGACTGGGCTGTGCCCTGGACTCCCCAAACCTGTGAGTGCCCTCGGCACCTCTGACTGCTGATACCAGGGCCCTTTCACCTTCTGGTTTGTTTTGAGATGGGGTATCCAGGCTGGCGTTGTCCAGGCTGGCCTCGAGCTCACAGCGATCCTCCTGCCTCAGCCTCCCAAGTGCTGGGATTACAGGCATGCACCACTTTGCCTGGCTTCTTCAACATTTTATAAAAAAGGAACTTCCCCCCCCAAATCTCACAACTGAATACTAGTGAAAACAGAACTCAGACCCCAGGCTTCTGTCTACTTACACAGACATCAGCTTTACCTGGGAGAATATCAAAGATAGTGACAAGAAAGAATGATAAATATTTGCAGAGTGGATAAACAGACAGCTGGATAAGTCCTATCATCCCTTTCCAGAAAACCTGCTGAGAGACTTTGCAGTTATCGGAAGCAGCAGTGACTTCCTCTTCTATTTTTATGAATGGGTTAGGCTCACAAGGCTGGAGACCAGAGGTTGCCGTAAGCAATCTGTTTGTAAGTCTTCACGCAACAGTTCTGGGCTTCATGAAAAGCTCTAGTGACGTCTGGGAAGTTTTATTCCGGGCTCAGATTTGAGATCTCACCTCTAACCAGGGGCAGTGCCTGGTGCACCCCAGTTAGCCATGCTAGGCTCACGTCCCAGGGCCCTGTCAGCGGTAGGCTAGGTCCCCACAGCCAGGGGTGACCTTGCCAAGTCACTGCCCCTTCAGTGCTGCCCAGGTCCTGTGGCTGCTTCCTCAGTTCACCCTGGAAGAGCAGAGTAAGCCGGAGCCACAGGACACCACCTGCTTCCTCTCCAAGCACACAAACGGGCTCCTTGAGCCATCCAGAGAGTACCAGCGCTGTAACTGCCATGAAATGCAGTGATGCCAGTAACACCGAGGTCTTTACGCTGCCACGCTGTGCTAAACCCGGCCTGTGCACCCGTATGTAAGACAGCGTACACAGAACCTTTAACACGGTGACCGCCGCAAAGTAAGTGCTCAGTGAGTCTCAGGCAACAGTATCACATCTCATTGATTCTTGCCACACCCCGTGGTCTTTGCTCTTCAGCCGGTCGTTCCTACAGGGAGCATTTTTTTTTTTTTTTTGTCCTTAGTTACTACATTTATTTATTTATTTATACAATCAGATTTTATTGGTACGATATATTTATATAATAAATGCATTCATCATAGAGAATTTGTATATGTACAACACATTCACTGGAAGAAAGATGGCCTCTTTAGTAAATGGTGCTGGAAAAACTGGCTTTGCACATGCCAAAGATTAAAATTAGAACCGTGTCTTCCACCTCAAACATGAAAAACCACTAAACCACGCACTAAACTAAAGTCGAAATGGATCAAAGATCTAAATATTTAAACAGAAGCACTGAATCTGCTGGAAGAGAGAATAGGTAGAACTCCGCAAGACCCTGATGTAGGCAAAGACTTTATGAACAAAACCCTGGTCCCACAGGTACTATCACAGAGAATCAAGAACTGGGATCCTGCTGGGCGTGGTGGCACACGCCTGTAATCCCAGCACTCGGGAGGCTGAGGCAGGAGGATGGTTGAGTTCAAGGCCAGCCTGGGCTACAAAGTGAGCTCAAGGCCGGCCTGGACTGCATAGCAAGACCCTGTCTCAAAAAGACAAAAAAAATTTTTAAAAAAATAAACAACTGGGATCCCATCTTATTAAAAAGCTTTTGTATAGCCAAAGAAACCACCAACAGAGTGAAGAGACAACCCACAGTGTGGAAACAAATGTTTGCCAGCTGTTCCTCAGACAAAGGATTACTATCTAGAATATATAAAGAACTAAAAAGAATCAGATCCCTCCCCAATTTAAAGCCCAATCCAAAAATGGACATCTGAGCTGAATACACACTTCTCAGATGAAAGAGTAGAAATGGCAAATAAATTATGAAAAAATGGTCAACATCACTGGTCATTTGAGAGATGGAAATTAAAATGCTGAGATTCCATCTCAGCCCAGAAAGCATGACTAACATCAAGAAAACAAATGCAGGCTGGGGATTTAGCTCAGTGGCACAGCGCTTGCCTGGCAAGCGTAAGGTCATGAGTTTGATTCCTGGTACCGGAGGAAAAAAAAGAAATCAACAAATGCTAGTGGAGCTGTGGGGAAAAAGGAACCCTTCTCCACTGCTGGTGGGAGGGTAGACTGGTGCTGCCATGAAGAAAGCAGTATGGCGATTCCTCAGAAAGTTAGGTTTAGAAGTTCCATTGGATCCAACTATTCCCCTTCTTGGTATCTTCCCAAAAGAATTAACAGGAAGCATTTGTTGTTTGTTTGTTTTTGAGACAGGGTCTCACTGTGTAGTCCAGGCTGGCCTTGAACTTGAAGCAGTCCTCCTGTTTCAGCCTCCAGAGTGCTGGGATGACAGGTGTGCCACTGTGCCCTGCTCAGGAAGCATTTATGGTGCACACACTACACACTCAGCACAAAGTAAGGCGCTGAGCGCTCACAGAAGAACTGACCCACGCTCTGTTGGAGCTGACCCCAGTCTGGTTCACAGCACTCCCTCCAGATTCAACTGTTAAATACGTGCAATTCTCTGTGTGTCGTGGGGTTGCTGATGGGGCCCAGCACGTGGTTTGTGCTAGGAGGATCTCGTAATATCGTATAATCTTGGCCTCACTTAGCATGAACTTTTTTTTCCCTTTTCATATATTTTTTTTTTTTTCTGGTACCAAGAATCAAACTCACACCCTCAGGCTTGCCAGGCAAGCACTTATGCCACTGAGCTATATTCCCCAGCCCCTCTTTTTGTCTTTTTGAGACAGGGTGTCACTATGCAGTTCAGGCTGACCTTGAGCTTACTTTGTAGCCCAGGCTGGTCTCGAACTCACAGTGATCCTCCTGCCTCAGCCTCCTGAGTGCTGGGATTACAGGCGTGCGCCACCATGCCTGCTCAGCGTGAACTTTTATACACAGTACCATTCTTGAAGAAGCCCTCCTAGGGCTACAAGGAGTTAGAAGTGCTTCTTGGAATTCAAGCCTTAGTTTATCTGTAGAGATTATTAAACAGATTGCCACATAATTGGGCAGTGCAGTTCAAGTTTTAAAGTAAGATGTTCTCTGAAAACTGGTAGGTTGATTGATTGATGGGTTGATTGATTTGTACCAGTAATCGAACTCAGGATCTTGGCAACTGGTCGATTTAGATTCCACATCTGTTTTTGGGCAGATGAGACACTGCTGTGTGCGAAAGGGAGGTCCCCCTCCCCTGGACTGGGAGATTGTTTTTGAGACAGGGTCTCATATGTAGGCCAGGCTGACCTGGAACTCACATTAATCCTCCTCCCTGAGCTTCCCGAGTGCTGGGCTTACAGGCATGTGCCGCCACACCTGGCTGAGATTTTTAAAACTTGAGGAATCTAAGTGAAGAACAAATGGGAATCTTTTGTCAGTATTCCCACACTTGCCATGACCTGAGGTTAAACACAGTCACGTGGTTCTCAGTTCATGATGTTTCAGATGACACAACGGGAAGCTAGAGAGCCAAAAATCTAAGAAAACTTCTTCAAAAGAAATCTGTCTGTGCTGGTTACCACCAGGGGTGATGCTTTCAGGGATTCTGAGCAGAGTCATCCGGAAGGGTGAATCCCTTCCTCTTGTGCTCCGCTCACACTTCCCATATCTTGCACTCTAGGTGCTTTAAAGGCTTCCGATGATTGGGTGTGCAGTCCCAGTGAAGAAGCTGAAGTCAAAACCAATTTGGGGAAGAACTGTTCACTTCCTGAGCCCTCCTCGTAGCATCTTGTGTGCTTGTTTATTAATGTCGCTTGGTTGAACTTTTTCTTGTTTTACTTTTGTATATGAAATGCACCAGGTGTGTATTCATTTTCCTAGATTTATTTTTTCTTTAAATTCTGTTTTGACCATCCTTATAGGAAAAAGTTGGGCCCAGTGTGGTGGCACACTCCTATAGTTCCAGCACGAGGGAAGCTGAGGCAGGAGGATCACCACCAGTACAAAGCCAGCCTGGACAACCTAGTGAGACTCTGTCTTAAAGATTCAAAAAAGGCCAGGTATGGTGGCGCATGCCTGTAATC
>NW_004955417.1:27291324-27310644 GCF_000276665.1 Chinchilla lanigera
GCCGGTCCAAAGACCGGCGCTCCCTGCCTAAGGCTCCCCACACTGCTCTTTAAACTCTCCCATAATTGCCAACTATGAAGTCCAGGCTGACCTTGAACTCACATGCAGCCCAGCAGGGTCTCTGCAGCATACGGTATCTGAGAGGCAGGGCAGCCGTGAGGCTCACAGGTCTCTGCTTCCAGGAGCGAAGACCTTGGCCTCTGTCCCTGACCCCTATGGCTGTGCTGTCAACTGACCCTTCGACCTCGGCGCCTTCAACCTGCTGCCCAGAATCTCCCTGTGGCTTTAGCTGTTTAAGTTGTGTTTCTACCAGTTCCTATCCAGAGACCCAGCACACACGCCCGCTAGGATCACTCTGTAGAACTCACTGGATGTGAACAGCACTCTGGAACCAGCCTTGCAAACTCTGGGGCATCGAGGCCAGCCACCCTGCACCAAGTGACATAGCATGGGGCTGAAGGACATCACCACCAGCTAAGTGCCCGCGGGGACGACATTTCCATGGCTGCAGACCTGGCTCCTCCCCTGCCCAGCGTGTGAAGTGCTAAGAAGACCGTGCACTCGAGTGGGACTACACTCTTCCTCAGCAAGCCGGCTCCGACGGTCTCTTCCGTCCCTCAGCGTCGGCGTCGCCATGGCCGCGTCTGGGGTGAGATACACATTCGTTCACCCACAGCCTCAGCTTTCTTGACCCTTCCTCTGCTTTGCCAAACGCTCCGTGCTTTTGGCCTTGCCCGGCCTTTCTCTTCACCGTGCTCTGCCTCTCTCCCTCTTGCTCGTGGCTCCATCCTGACTGCTGTGCTTTCCGTGTTTCCAGTCCTTTCCCCGCAGTGTCTGTCTCTATCCCCAGCCCACCTTGAACCGTCCTGCAGTGCCCCTGACTGTGCCCACGCTGGAACTGACCTGGCACAAGGCGCTCTTTGCTGGTGTTGGTTTCTCGGAGTCGGCTTCTCCTATCGCACTGAGTTATTCATCAGCCCGGGGGGGCACTCCTCCTGGGGTGGGGGCTGGGAACACCAGCTCTGGAACCGCGGCCCCAGAAATAAGGCTGGTTTGGGCCAGGACATAAGCCACAGGCAGAAAGGTTGCCCGAGTGCAGAAGGTCAGGCCGCTAGCATTTTCTCAGGCTTTTGGAAGAGCGGAGCTCTGGAAAGCTGCTGGTCCTTTGGGAGCTTTGGATGTAGCTGTGGTGGCGCCTGAGTGTTAGTCCTGGCTTTGCCACTTCCTGCCAGGGACCTAACAGTCGTCTCACTGCTCTGTGCCTCGGCTTCTACCTCTGAAACGCAGGTCCCCAGCTTATGACCTTGGTGTTCTCTGAAAATTAAAATAAAAGGGTCTGACAGCTTGTAACTTGTGTTGTGTGTATAAATGGGAGATGCTATTAATGCCAGCTTTCCTAGGAGCTAAGTGACAGATATAAAACAGGGCAGCTGAGCGTGGGGGCACACGCTGCCATCCCAGCACTCATCCCGAGAGGCTGAAGCAGGAGTGTCACTCTGAGCTTGAGGCCAGCCTGGGTTACACATAGTGAGACCCTGTCTCTAAAAGCAAAAAACAGACAATAGCCCCCCAAATAGACCCAGAAGATGGGCCAGCTCTCTTCTGTTCGCCTCACGCCCCTCACTGGGGTGCCCACAGCCCCCCTCGGGTTCTGGGCACCAGGGACAGAGATCACATGTAATTTTTATTCAGCCACAGGCGTCTCGGAGGACAGAAACAGAGGCGCGTCTGGTCACCCACGCTCCTGAGAGCTTCGCCGCTCAGACGCTTGGTGGCAGGGAGAGAGGGCCGCGCTCGTCGCAGGCGCCGGCCCACGCAGACAGGGTGCCGGCCACCGTCACACAGGGCACGGAGCCATCCCACGGGCCGCACAGGCACGGCTGAGACGGGAGGCTCGCAGCGGGTGCTGCCTTGAGGAGGGGCGCAGGGGCGAGGGCAGGCACGGGCGCGGCGCGGCTGTCCGCTGTGCCCACGTGAGGACAAGGCCAGCCAGGCACCACGGCCGGAGGTTAGTGTGCTGGAGTTAGCAAATAAAAATATAGACTAAATATAAAAATATCGACTATCGACTTTCATTTGAATTTGAGATAAACAACGAACAATGCTTTTGCTTTGTTTTTACGGTACTGGGAACTGGACCCAGCGACTTAGGGTTGAGCTACGACTCCAATCCTTTGCACTTATTTGTTTGCTTTTTGAGACAGAGCCTCACAGTGTAGCCCATCCTGGCCTCAAACTCAGGATGAGCCTTCTGCCTCATCCTCCTGAGTGCTGGGATTGGAGGTGTGTACCAGGACACTGAGCTCTCTTATTTTTTATTTTGTCTTTTTCTTTTTTTTTTTGTACTGGGACTCGAACCCATGACCTCATGCTTGCCAGGCAGGCACTGTGCTGCTGAGCTATATCCCTGGTTTATTTTCTAGTTTAATGTAGGGTCTAACTAAATTGCTAAATTTCCCAGGCTGAGCTCAAATTTTTGATCCTCCTGCCTCAGCCTCCCAGAGTGCTAGGATTACAGGTATATTCTACCACACTTGGCAACAATGAATAATTTTTTAACACAAATACGTTGTCTCAGTCACATTTCTTGTCACTGGGACCCAGTACTCAACACCAACAAATTAAAAGTGAGGTTTATTTTGGCTCACCTTTTTAGTTCATGGTCCACTGCTCCAAGTCCAGACGGCACTGCGGAAAAGAACTGCTCACAACATGGTGCACAGGAAGCAAAAGGAGAGGGGAGGGTTGGGGAAGGAGGAAAACCCTCCGGTCATACCCCGAGCCCTGCCTCCTAACAAGGCAGCTACAGCCCGTCACCCAATCCCCTTCCAAAAGCCCCGCCCACGAGCACAGGTGCCTTTGGGGACATCTAGATATAACCATAACGCATGTTCTGTACAATACCTGCAATATACCTGTATCGTTTTCACTGTTTACCTGAAATGCAAACTAACAGCGTCCTGTGTGTTGCCTGGCAACGGGATGAGGGAGCTGGGCCTCAGGTTGCCCAGACTCTGAGCTCCCGCTGCTCCCTGGCTGAGGCTGGGCCCTGGGCCCTCGGCTCTGCATGGCCCAGGGCACTGTCAGGTTGCTGACAGCCCATTTGGTGACCGAGGGGGTAAGTCCTGTCCTTCAGGCTTGGAGGACATGTGGGGGTGGGTGCCTGCCCCAGTGTCCATGACAGAAGCGGACTCTGGAATGTTCTGGAAGGATGGTGACATCACAGAGTCGAGGGAAGGGCTGGAGAATCAGCATCAGAAGACAGACCGCAGCCCGGTGACAGGAAAGACTTGCCAACCCCACGCCACTCACAGCGCCGTCCGGCTGATCACTGCTGAGGGCTCCACAGCCTACTTCCCCATGCGGGAGACCTGCAGCCTGTGGCCGCAAGTGAGTGGCGCCCTGCCTCCATAGCTGCGCCAGGTCTCCAGACAAGTCTGGCCGGTGCCTCTGAGCGACTGACTCGGCTCTGTGGTGCAGGTGACATCCACCCTTCATCTGGGGCCTCACGGAAGGGATCTCATTGAAGATGGCTACATTAGCTTGGGGCCGGGACCAGCACCTCCAGGAGTCCTGAATCATGCCCTGGCCTGGAGGGATGGTGTCCAGAGACTAGAGAAAGACTCAGGTGTGATTGCAGATTTTATTTTCTTTCTTTGGTTTTTATGAGACAGGGTCCATGCTGGCCTTGAGCTTACTACTACATAGTCCAGGCTGGCCTTAAACTTGTGGCAATGCTCCTGCCTCAGCCTCCTGAGTGCTGGCATGACAAGTGTGTGCCACCATGCCTGGCTAGATCTGATTTTTTTTTTAGACAGAGTCTCACTATGTAGTTCATGCTGGCCTAGAATTTACTATGTAGACTAGGCTGGCCTCCTCTTGCAGCAATCCTCCTGTCTCAGCCTCCCAAGTGCTGGGATTACAGGCATGCACCACCATGTCCAGCCCTGATTTTCTTAAATGTAGGCAAATAGCAGCAGGCACCCTACAAACTCCAGGAGTGGGAATGAGCCTAATTATGTAGCCATTTTACCCAAATACAGAGGTGACTTGTCACTGTGGAGAAAGTGCTTTCCTGTGGGCCAGGGACTTTCACCTGAGTCCCGCAGAGTGGGAGGAGGCCTGGCCCCTGGGCAGGAAGCTCTCGGGCCAGTCGCCGGTGGGTGCGGCAGTGAGGGGTTCCAGTTGTAACGCACAGGCTGTGTTTCTACACAAGTGGATGGGGAGCCGACCACAGCAGCGGCCAAGAGAACTGGAGGGTGCGGCACCAGCGTTCACGGCCCCAGGTCTACAGATTCCGGAGTTTCACTCTCTCCTCGTCCCTCAGGTCTGCGTCCATGCAGCAAGCGGTGTGGGGTGGGACTCGGGGCGTCTGCCACGCACGCTGTCAGGCAGCCCTTCCTCCCTACCGTGTCCTCGTGTCGCCCCTTTGCCACCTGCTGGTCGCCCCCAGAAAGATGTGGTGCGCTTGTGACCCCTGAGGACCACGGCACCCTGTCCCCAACCCCGCCTCCTGCCCCTCCACCCAAGGGCCTGCCCCTCGCAGCAGCCGCTGCCTCCGTCTGCCCTTCCCAGCTCTCGAGACCCCGGGGAGGGCCGGCGTCCCTGTGTCCACAGCCTGAGATGCGCAGGGACCCAGGAGGGAGCGGCAGGTGGGTGCAGCGAGTCACCGTCCCTCCCTCTCGTGTCACCGGGACACCTGAAGGTTCCCCGAGAAGGTGGCGTCTCTGTAGAAAGCCGCGAGTGCACGGCCCTCGTTCGCTGGCCACCCCGGCTCACAGGCCACCCTCCTCCTGGGGACGCTGGTGTCGCCACCGCCACCGAGAGGAGCAAACAGAAACGCAAAACAGCGCGAGGTGGCGTCCTGCAGGAACCGAGCCTGCAGTGCGAGGGAGGCGACCTCCAACAGTAAACAGGCGACCCGCCCGCATGGGGTCGATGAGATGAGAGACGCAGAGAAAAGGAACCGGACGGGGAGGGAGGCCCACGTAGAGGCTGCCATGGAAACCACGTCACAGGCCGCCTTCTGGACAAGATGCTGAGCAAGCAGCTGCTCCGGAAGCCGTGAGGAGGAGCAAGGGCCGTGGTGGCACATGGGGAGGCTCCCTGTGCCCTGTCACCAGGGCCCCTCACAGCCCTCGGGCCCAATGGGTCGCTCCCAAGTTCTGCAGCCAGGAGCGCTAGGCTGCTTCCCGGTTGTGCTGACCAGTCCATTAGGTTAAGTGAGAAGCAGTGCCAAGGGGAGGATTGCTCGACTCGGTCCTCTGCTTCTGTTTTGTGTCAGTGTTTCACTCTTTGTTTTTGTTTTTTGAGGCAGGCTCTTGCTGTGTAGCCCAGGCTGGCCTTGAACTCACAGCAATTCTCCTGCCTCAGCCTTCTGAGTGCTGGAATTACAGGTATGTGCCACCAAGCTAGGCTAAAAGCAGTATTTCTTGGCCTGGCGTGGTGGCGCATGCCTGCAATCCCAGCACTCTGGAGGCTGAGGCAGGAGGATCGTTTCAAGTTTGAGGTCTGCCTGGGCTACAAAGTGAGCGCAAGGCCAGCCTGAACTGCATAGCAAGACCTTGTCTCAAAAAGACAAAAAACAGAAACAAAACAATATTTCTTGACACATGAAATTATGCGACATGCAAATTTCAGTGTTGGTTTTGCTGACATATAGTCACGCCCACTGGCTCACAGGTTGGTTTGGCGGGGTTGAGCAGCTGTGATAGAGACGGGGCGATCTGTGACACCTAAAATATTCACTGTCAAAACTGCTGGAGCCAGGCATGGCGGCGTACACCGGTCATCCCAGCACTCAGGAGGCTGAGGCAGGAGGCTTGCCACAAGTTTGAGGCCATTTCAGGGTACACAGTGAGCTCGAGGCCAGCCTGGACTACACAGCAAGACCCTGTCTCAAAAGGCTAAGGACAACAAACTGCTTGGGCTGGAGTGGGGATCAGTGCAGGGCGCCCCCTAGCCGTGCAGGCCCTGACTCTGTCCTGCTGGTGCCAGGCCTTAGGCCTTGGTCTCAGACCCGGCTGCACACTGGGGTCATCTGGGGAGCTTCAGAAAAGACCACTGTGCCCCATGCTGACCTGGCTGCTGATTAACTGGCCGGAACACTGGGCTTTTGAAAGTGCTCCAAGCACTCAGCCTGAGAGCCAACTTAGCAGTGCTGACCCACGACCCACGACCCATGACCCACGACCCACACTGCCACTCCCCGACCCTGGGAGGGCCTGCGGCCTGCTGCTTTCTGGGAGGAGGTCCTGGGTGGAAGTCCGGCCTCTGCACTGAGCTACACCCTCAGCCCTCTTTTATTATTCTGAGACAGGGTCTCTCTGAGTCACTGAGTTGTCCAGGCTGGGTTTGAATTTGGGATCCTCCTGCCTCAGCCTCCTAGAGTTCTGGGATTACAGGTCTGTAGGCCACCACAACTGGGTAAATTCTGCATTTTAAATAAACTTCTGGCCAGTGCCACCGCTGCTGGCCCGTGGACTGCACTTTGAGAAGCCGGGTCTGTCCTAGCCCACTCCTTCCCACGAGTCTTCTATCTTCACTTAGCGGGAGGGTAAAAGATGCCACGGAACAAACATGGCTCTCCGCACGGGCACGAGGCTCCCTCCGTGGACCGAATCCCCTGGGTCTGTTCCCAGAGCACAGCCCTGGTCAGCTGGGCCCCTGCCGCAGGCATGGGCAGCTCCACGCTCTCCTCTCACCCATCCTCAGGGTCCCTGAGGCACCTCGGAGACACTGCCGGTCAGGCCTGGGCTCCGCTCTGCTTTCTGTGGGAGTTCACGAGGAGGAAGAGGGCGTCCCCCGGCACTGGAGCCAGCATTAGCTGGGTCATTTGCAACCCCTTCCCAGGAAGACCGAACAGGGAGACCCTCAGGTCACCCCAGCTTCTCCTCCTCTGCTGCGAAGAGGATCAGGGAGCTGTAGCTTCCCATCCCTTACCTCATCGTTCTGTTTGGCGGATGAGAAGTACTCGATCCTCTGAAGGGCTTTTACCTCCCAGCCGCTGCGGAACGCTGCGCCTCTGTCAGCCTAGACCTATTTATTACCGAGGTTGGCTTCATCGTTTGAAATAGAAGTGTTCATGAAACTTAAACCATTAAAGTGGTGTTAACGGGCTCTGTGGAAAGAGGGCTCACCTCCTACTTCCTTTTGCTGGAGGCGGAAAGCCGCCTCAAGGAGATTACCTTCCCAGAGAAGGAAAGCCTCCCCTGGACGGAGCCCGCGTCAAGCCAACTGTGTGGTGCCCGCCTGCAACCTCTGCACTGAGGAGGCTGAGCAGGAGGATCGTGGGGAGTTCAAGGCCAGCCTGGGCTAAGCGAGACTGTCTCAAAAGAACCAAAGGAAAAAAAGTAGTCAGTTTGCCTGTGAAACTCAATTCAAATAAGCTGACAGAGACTGAAACGCTGATGACAGTTTCGCAGGCAGCTGAAGACCCACAGAACTGCGGAGTTCAGAGTGTGGGGGACACGGAGGCTCCGCTGGGAACGCCTGCGCTCCCCATGTCCGGCCAGGTGTCCGCCTCCGGCCGGGCGCCACACCTGCCACCTGCTCCGCTGCTCCCCTGGGCCTCCCGCCAGATGCAGTCAGAGGGAGTGACGGCGGGAGAAGCAGAGGGCTGCTTTCGGCGCGGGCCCTGGCTGCACCTCGAGTGCGAGGAAAGGCAGAATTTGCACACCACACGTGTCACTCAGGCGGCACGGACAGTGCGGTGTTGCCGAGTACATTTGCATCACTGCTCATCTGCTTGGGGGATTTTAGAGCCCTGCCGTTGCCCAGAATGAAACCCCAAGTTGGTCATGGCTGCCCCAGCCCTGTCCCCAGCCCGTGGTGATCGCTCACCTCCTTCCTGTCTCTGTGGAGCTGAGAAAGGGGTTTTGTAGCCAGATGCCTGCATGCTGGTTTTAAAATATGGGTTTTTCTGCTGGGTGTAGTGGTGCACGCCTGTAATCCAGCGCTCAGAAGGCTGAGGCAGGAGGATCACTACGAGTTCAAGGCCAGTTTGTGCTACATAGTAAGACACTGTCTCAAAAAAAATTTTTTTAAGAACCATCCCAGTAAGCCAGATGTTTTTGGAGGCCTTGTTGCCCACACAGGAGTCCCAGGCCAGCAGAGCGGCCACTCACACCCCTCCCGAGGAGGTCTTCCAAGTGCAAGGCTCCACCTGGAACTTGTGCGCCTGCTGCGCTGGCTCTCTGCCTCTCTCCTGCCCTGGCAGGCTGGGCTTGTGATTTCTGCTTTTCTTCCCGAGCTGCCAGGTGAGTCCAGGAATCTGTTCCCACGTACCCGAGGGTGCCCCACACTGGGAAACTGGCTCCCCGTCCGCTCCCTGAACAGGTACGGGACCGTGCGCTGGCAGTGCCTTCCGAGAAGTTTGCTCAGCGATAGTTAATTACACAGGCACTTGGAAGAACATCAAGTCATTTTGGAGTGCTTTTATCTACTGTCCAGAAGTAAAAGACAATTAAAACGGTATTTAGGTCTCAACCTGGAGGCAGTTTTGAAGCATTCTGTACTCTGCACAAATCCTCCTCCTCCCTGTCCTCCTCCCTTCCTTTTCTTTGCCGTGCTGGGCTTGGAACCCATAGGCGCATCTGGGCCAGGCAGGTGCTCTGTGACTGAGCTGCACCTCCAGCCCTGGCCTCTTGGCATTTTCTACTTTTACGCTGTAATAGTCCACCCAATTTGAGACTCCCCGGCGGGTTTCATTGCTATGACCTGGTCTGGGATACACTGAAGCACACGGTTGTGAGGCTGAGGTTGTTTCCAGTGTGTTACTGTCGACGATGCCACGGCCCTGAGCTGAACAGCGTCCGGGTCATCCACCGTCTCGTCAGCAGGAGCCTGGAAGAGCGGCCACTGGAGAAGCAGGCTGCACAGAACCTTGGCACACGCTCAGGGCGGGGACAGCTGGCCCTGGGGAGCCTGTCTCCAGGGCGCCCCATGCACAGGAGGAGGTCCCTTCCTGCCTGCAGATCTGAGCAGTGTGCTCAGATCAGCTATACAGGGTTGACTGTCCTGGCCCTCAAGGGCAGCGTGGTTGTTAGGGTGTGGATAGCAAATGTCCCCAAGGCCGTGTGGCAGGGCTTGGTCTTGGGCTTGTGGTGGCGGAGGTGGTGGAAATTGTAGGAGGAGGAGCCTGGTGACAGGAAGTCAGGTCATTGGGGGTGGTGGCCTTGGGGGACACGGAGCAGGGCATGCTCTCTCTCTTGCTCTCTTCCTCTCTCGCTCTCTTGCTCTCTTTCACATGCCTGCCTGCTGTCTCTCTTTTACCATCCCTCTTACTCTTTTTTTTTTTTGGTATGGGAAATCGAACTCTGGACCTTGCAATTGCCAGGAAGGCACTTATGCACTGAGCTACATCCCTGGTCCTTTTTTGTCTTTTTGAGACAGGGTCTCGAAATGTAGTTCAGGCTGGCCTTGAGCTCACTTTGTAGCCCAGGCTGGTCTCGATCTCGCAATGATCCTCCTGCCTCAGCCTCCTGAGTGCTGGGATTACAGGCGTGCTCCACCATGCTCAGCTCCATCCCTCTTACTCACATCCCACTGCCACGAGGTAGGGCACTTCCACTGCCAGGCATTCCCCACCATGTTATTCTTCACCACAGGCTCACAGAGCACAGCACCAAGTCATCACGGGCAGAAGCTAGGACATCTTGAGCCAAGATAAAACTTTCTCTCTCTTTTTTTTTTTTTTTGTCTTTTTGAGACAGGGTCTTGCTATGGAGTTCAGACTGGCCTTGAGCTCACTTTGTAGGCCAGGCTGGTCTCAAACTCGCTTGATCCTCCTGCCTCAACCTCCTGAGTGCTGGGATTATAGGGGTGTGCCACCATGCCTGGGGGCAAAACCTTTCTTTTTTAAGGCTGATCTCCTCAGGTATTTTGTCACAGCCATAGAAAGTGGACTAACACAACGGAAGGGAAAAGTTAGTCCACAGAGAGCTCCTGAGAGGAGCTGAGAGAGCGGCTAGAGGAGGAAGCCTGAAGCGTCAGGTCTGACCTGTGGGATAAGACGTCCGGAAACAGGGGAGTTGGCAAACAGCGCTGAGGGCAGACAACAGCGCTGGGGAGATCAGCAAGGACTGCAGAGATTCAGAGGGAGGGGCTCAGAGCCCCTGGATGGGGTGGAGGAGCTTATGGCAAAGATAGCTTGTTACCCTTTGGATCTAGACATCCCCCAAAGCACCCAGTGGAGAGGCTTCTGGATCATGGCAGCGCTGTACTTGTGAGCGGATTATCCACTGAGGAATCCATGGCTGAACGTGTCAGTGGGAGGTACGGTCTAGATGGAAGACCTGGATAGAAGACCTGGGTTCACCTTCCTCCCAGCTCCTCCCTTCTTTCTCTGCTTCCGGTCCACCATGCCCTGAGTGGCTCTGCTCCGCCAGGCCCTTCCACCATGATTCCTGCATGGGAGCCAGCCGGCCACAGGCTGTACCATGAGCCAAAGTAAACTTCTCTAAGCTGTGGGTGCTGGGTATGTCCCAGCGATGAGACAGTGACTGAGACACGGCTCGTGGAGCGTGTGAGGAGGGCCTCTGCGGTGAACAGTTCATGCGATGTTCTCACGACTGTTAGTGACATAGGACACTATTTGTCATTATGAGCCAGGCGTCGAGCCGAGTGAGTCCATGCATTGCCTTACTGATTGCTCCCCTAGGGCTGTAGGGACCATCGTTACATCCTTCTGTAGGTAATGGTGCTGAAGCACAGAGAAGAGTCAAATAACTTTTCCGTGGTCACAGCACAGTGAGGGACAGAGGATGGGTGTGGACCTGAGCTGTGATGACTTCCAAGGCCGTGCGTGCTCCAGAGGGTACCAACATCCTTTCAGCACTTACCGAGAGGTGGGCAATTCATTGGTCTCAAGTCTCAGACCAGGACATGCGGGCACAGAGAGGCCACGGAACTTGCCGTTCTCTCAAGGTTGCCACCTAAGCCACAGGACACTGAATTAAATGTGATGAATAACAGTGCATTATTATGAATGTGGACATGGTTATTCTAGAAGTTCTTGTTTGCTTGACATTCACATTTAAATAGGAATCCTGTTTGCATTTTTCTTCTAAATTTAGTGATCTTACAAAGGTCACCCTGCAAATCAGCTTTGAGTCAGGTGGTCTGTCCCTAGGACTCACACGTGTGTGTGTATGTGTGTGTGTGTGTGTGTGCACACGTGTGTGCTCGTGTGGTACTGAGGATTGAACCCAGGGTCTCAACTATGCTATGCAAAGGCTCTACTATGCACCACACATCCAGCCCTACTTTCTTTTGAAAGCAAGGGTTTATTTTTGCTTTTGTTATTTGCACTACTAAGGATTGATCCCAAGGCCTTCACACCAATCTATATTCTGAGCCCTATTTTGCTTATTTTTTACTTTGAGACAGGGTCTTGCTATGCTGGCTAGACTGGACTTGAGCTGGTGGTCCTCCTGCCTCAGCCTCCAGAGTCCTGGGATACAGGCCTGTGCCACCAGCCTGGCTGAAAGTGGTGTTTGCGCCTGGAGCTCTGCCATACACTTCTGGGGGCGCCTGTGGCCCCTAGCATACTCTCACCAGGAGGCTCCCAATGCACCAGCAAAGAGACCAGGAGAGAGGTGCAGGGGGCTCATGCTTGCTGCCGGTACCGACAGCTTCTCACCTCAGTTTACCTTCATGCTGGGGCCTTGGTGGCACAAGGCTAGTGGCAGCTGGGGCTGATACGTTGATAGTCTCCCCTGTCTCGCATACGGAGTCATGATGCCACAGCGTGGCCTGGCCACCCTTGCGTCCAGATGCGCAGAAGGGCCCATCCAGAGAGGCAATCACAGTTTAGTGTAGTTTTGTTTTTGTTTTGAGCCAGGGTCCCACAGTGTTGCCCAGGCTGGCTTCAAACTCGCCATCTTCCCGCCTCAGCCTCCCAACTGCCGCTGGGATTATAGGAGTGGGCCACCATGCTGGGTTTAGTCATGGGTTCAGGAGGGGCCAGCGGGGGCCCACAAGCTCAGCCCCGACACTGGGGTCTGGAGGAGACTCCCGGTGACAGTAAGGGCTTCCTGCCCTCTTAGGTCTGAGGGTAGGTGGAGGAGTGAGGCCAAACTCAGATCCCCTGTCAGGGCCCCAAACACTTACAGGTGCTGGGCGATGACTCCTGGGCTTCGGGAACAAGACTGGATCCTGATGCCCAGAACAAAGGGAAGAGGAAGGGGTGGGGAGCAGAGGGGGCGCGGATGGGATTTGAGCCGGGGTCCCTGTCCGAGGTCCTGACCGACCGCAGCCCCCACGCGGTGGGCTGCCCCCAGGAAGTCAGTGCCGATGCCAGGCACAGCCCCAGCCCCTGCAGGTAAGTGAGCAGCCAGGCCGCCCTCCAGCTGGCCAGGTGGGCAGCGCATCACTCAGGGAAGCAGACACGCGGCATCTCAGGCGACACTGCGCCCGGATTGAGCACTCACACTGCGGAGGTCGGCTTGGGCGGGGAGCGACCCCGGGGCGCCGGCGTGAGCACTGCGCAGCTCGACATCAGCGAGCAGATCCACGCTGAGTGTGGCCCTCAGGAGGAGGCGATGGAGACCGCAGTGAGACGCCGAGCAGGAGCACAGAAGCCCTGCCGGGGGGCGGGGCACGCATAAACTCGATTCCTGTGTATTAAGAAGTGCGCACCTGAGTTGACGCTCGATCTGGCTCTGCAGGCGTCGCACCGGTCCTAGGGAGCAGTGCTCTAAAAATCTTCCTGATGACTTCCCTTTGTTATTTTCTGAAGGTGCCCGGGAAGGAATTTGAGGATACACAGTAGTGGCTCTGTGTGGCCCAGAGGCCCTGAACAGTGTCAGCTCAGCTCCGGTCCCAGGCGTCCTGAAGATTTATCACCAGATGCCCCTTCCCCTGCCTGTATCTGGTCCTCACCCACGATGCCCCTATGGTTGATCCTCTAGGGCCAGGACGGTGCCTGTCACTATCACGTGCTTAAAGGATAGAATCTCAGATGCCAAGCCTTTCACAAGCTCGTCCCTGATGCTTTCCAGATTCTTCTTTGATGATCTCTTTCCTGCACCCCCCGCCACGCCTGCCTCCTCTTGGAGCCCACCTGATTCAGTGGTGTGTGCTTCTGCCTCTGGGCCTCACACTAGCTAGGACAAGAGCCAGCGATCCCCAGACCTCCCCGCGTGCCTCAGGGTGCTGCTCTGTCCCCGCGCCCTTGCAGGTGCTGCGGCTGCTCCTTGTCACACACGTGTCCCAGCCCCCAGCCCTTGGTGACACCCAGGAAGCTGACACAGGCAGCAGCAGTGAGATTTACAGTCAAACTGGCAAGTGTGACACAGCAGGGCTCTCCGTCCCCTCCTGGAGGGCTGGCTGTGAAATACACATCCTGGAAGAGACTTTCCTGTCCCCAAGACGGATGCTTCTCGTGAGGCGCTCCTGGACTCCAGCAGAAGGACGGAAAGGAAGCAACTTCTCTACACGAAGCCTCCAAGCTGCCTCCGGAAGCACCTGCCCGACGCGGGAAGTGTCTGCAACCGTGGCCTCGTAAATGCAGAGGGCAAAGATCGCAAGCCACATTGATCTGCAAGGTCATTGTGCGTTCGAATTTCCTTGTAAACTGTGGGCCCTTCTGTTGGTGGAAGCTTTCAGAATCCTCTCTGCTTGTTTCATTCCTCTGTGTTTGCATTCAACATTACACTGTCATTATAGTCTCCAGGCCGTACAGCAGCACACGGGAGGACTTCTCACTCCTGTCTGTCTGTGACTCGGCACCCACTGGGCAGCCTTCCCCCCCCTACCCCGCGCCTCCCCACCACTCCTCCCTCCTGGGAACCGTTGCTGCTCTCACCTTCCAGGAGAGGAGCAGTTTCAGGTTCCACGCTTGAGTGAGATCGTGCAACACTTGTGCCAGGCTTGGCTCCCTTCCTTTAACTAGTGGTCCCCAGTTCTGCCCACACTGTCACAGGTAGTGGTACGTTATCCTTTTCAGGCTGAATAGTTGTCACACTCACTTTTCTCGTGGCTGGGATGCAATACCTGACACCCACCCCCTAAAGGAGAGGTTTATTCAGGCTCCCGTGCCAGTCCAGAGTTGGCTGGCTCCAAGGCGGGGCGGCCGGGTGGAGGGGCCTGGCGGAGGAGAGGTGCTCAGGGCATGGTGAACAGGAAGCATAGCACTGAGCGAGGAGACAGGGGAGATGAACTTTCCAGGTCACCCTCACAGTTTTGTTTTTGTTTTAAAGAGAAAAGAACAAAAACAAAATAACAAAAACAAAGACATAAACAAAACAACAAGAAAAGACATAGAATTTCAAAACAAGGTGATAGGAAATCAACAATGGTTGTTGTATTATATACTGTTATCTTCAAAGTGGTTACCCAGATAACCAGATACAGGCATGTAAGACTGATCAAACACTTACACATTAACTGTTCCTTTCAATAAACCTATAGAAATTAGTAATGCAGTTATCTTAGCTATCTTTCTTTCTTTTTTTTTTCTCTTTTTGAGACAGGGTCTCACTATGTAGTTCAGGCTGGCTTTGAGCTCACTTTGTAGTCCAGGCTGGTACTGAACTCACAACGATCCTCCTGCCTCAGCCTCCCACCTCCCAAGTGCTGGGGTTACAGGCATGCTCCACCAAGCTTGGCTGCTATCTTCTGTGTGTGTGTGTGTGTGTGTGTATTTTTCCCCCTTTCTTCTTTCTTTTCTCTTTTCTCTCATCCCAGTTGTTCTTTCCTTTTAAGCACCTTCTTTCTCTTTCACAGTATCTATTGTACCTTTCAGATTTTATTTACTCTTTCAGGTTCTTATACTAGGGAGGCAATATGATGGTTACACATGTGAGTCATTTATTTCACTGATGAGTGTGGTCTCTAGTTGCATCCATTTACCTATAAAAGGTTCGAGCTTATCTTTCTTCATAGCTGAGTAATATTCCATTGTATAAAAATACCACATCTTTTGTATCCATTCCTCAGTTGACACCCTCACAGCTTTGATTCACATTTCCCACCATGGTTTTTAAAATTTATTTGTGCCTTCTTCAGAACTCAAAGCAGTTAGCTTTCTCTCCTCCCCTGCTCTCCCACTGCCCCTTCTTTGGTGTTGTGTCTCCAGGAAAGAACCCAGGGCCTCCCACATGCTAGGCCAGCACTCTGTCATGGAACTACATCCCAGTCTGATAGTTTTCTTCTATTCAATAGTAGAAGAGATAACTTGGGCAATTTTGGTGAGCTAACTTGCTAGAGCCCTAGAGATGAGGAAGAGTGCTAGCCTTCCAGCAATTTTCTAGACCAGGGCGTGGAAGTCTCCTGACTCGGAGAGCTCAGGTCTGCCACCCAAAGCTATTATCTTCATGTGATTTCAAAACTGTGCCCTTAACTTTAAACTGTGACTGTTGAAAAACAAAGCAATTCACTAGAAGTACAGAAAAGAAGCAAGGTGTAATGGTGCATTGCCTGTAATCCCTGCACTCTGGGAGGCTGAAGCAGGAGGATTTTATATACAAACCCAGCCTGAGGAACATACTAAGACCCTGTCTCAAAATAAAAATTAATAAAAAGGGGGGTTGCTATAGCTCAGTGTGAAGATCATGGGCCCAATCCCTAATACTGCAGAAAGAAAAACAGAAAGGAAGAAACAGAAAGGAAGAAACAGAAAGGAAGATCTACGGAAAATGGCCAAAGCCAGGGCTCGAGCAGTCTGCCCGGTTGAGCAGGTCGGGGAAACGGCAACATATGAGGCACCGTGAATCTGAGGGGAGCTCATAGGAGACGTTTTACCTGGTGCTCACCCAGCCCCTGCCTGGTGAGCTAAGCAAAGTACTTAACACCGGGACCCCCAAGCCCAGGTAGCAGTTCTGGGAGGGCGTCCTGGTGAAGGCTGGGCCGGGCGGGGAGGGAGGCCAGCCTCAGGGGAAACCCCTGATGGCCCCGAACAGGAAGCACCGACGAGTTCCGGGGCTTCTGAGCAACAGTGGACACTCTTCCAGGTGCCTAGAGTACCCGGAACTGTTCCCCGCTGGGAACTCTCCACTTCCTGCGGGGCGTGTGACTGCAGAACTCCTGAGTTCTCACCGCAGTTCCCATGGCCAGCAGAAACCACGCTCCAGCCAAGGGGGCAGCAGGACATCTCATTTCAGCCTGAACTGTGGGAAACGGATATTGATGCAGAGGGAACGTCTTAAATCCCAGCATCGTGTGGACTCTCGCTATAGCCAACACCTGGTGAGCAGGTAATATTGACAAAAAGGCTGCTGAATTTTGAGAATGAACTTTGTGTATGTGTCAGCTGGGATGTTCTTTTTCTTTTTTGAGACAGGTTCTTGCTATATAGCTCATTACAGGCTGGCCTTAAACTCACTGGGTAGTCCAGGATGGCCTCAAACTCACAGCAGTCCTCCTGCCTCAGCCTCCAAGTGCTGGGATTACAGGTGTGGAATCCCAGAGATCAAGAGAGGTTCTGGATTTCCCACAGCTGGGATTGAAAACCGCGGCTGGCACAAATCCCAGAGACACAGCCATATTTAGTGGACCTCAGAAAGAAGGGGTTGATCTGAACCCCAGAGAGCCTTCCCGATGAGACTGTCAGTCAGCTGTCGCGGTGACTGAATGCCTGATAAAATCAACACGAAGAAGGTTTCTTCCGGCTCACAGTTGCAGAGGGTTCAGTCCATAGTCAGCCGGCTCCGTTACTTTAGGCCTGTGGCCAGGCAGACACATCATGGCAGAAGATAGCAGCTCGCCTCATGGAAACAGGAGACGGTGCAAAAAGCCAGAGAGGAAAGGGCCAGGGACAAACTAGAGTCCCCACGGGAAGGCCTCCCTGACCTCCTCCCTTTAATAGACTCCACCTCCTACGTCTCCATCACCCCCGGGGATGCCATCAAATATATCGAATGCACGCACATGTCCAAGGCATGCATGTTTGTCTACGTGTATATTCGTGCCAGGAACATACGCACAAGAAAGCCTTAACCTGCGGACGTCACTATTTCTCTGGACTCAGTTTCCTTAGTTGCACACAAGGCGCCGCTGCCTCTACCATCTCTTCTCTTTTTTCTTTTCTTTTGAGACAAGGTCTCACTATGTAGTCCGGGCTGGCCTTGAACTCATTATGTACCCTGTACTGGCCTTGAACTAACCCCGGAACTGGCTCAGCGCCACCCTGCGCCCCAGGCCAGGCCAGGCCAGGGTCTTTGTGGGCTGCAGCAGGCATCAGTCGAGGGAGTGGCCCTCACAGGTGCCTCTGCCCTGCAGCCCTGTGCTTGCTCTGCTCCCTGCAGCCCCCTCACTGCGACCAAACAGGAAGCCGGAGCTGGGCCCGGAGAGTGCGCTCGCTTGTCCTGCCGAGCGGCCGCCCCAGCCCGCAGCATCCGCGCTCCTCCCGTGCTGCGGCAGGCTCCCGGCCTCGCCTGCCGTCATCACCACCGCAGGGCGCCACGCGGAGGAGCTGGAGCCCCGAGCGCTGCTCACGCCACAGGCCGTGGTGGTGGAGGTGGCGAAGGCACCAGCAGCAGCAGCTGCCAGCTCTGCAGGCGGCCGGCAGCCCCGCGTTGCTGGGGAGGGACAGAGCCCTGGTGACGCGGCGTCCCCAGGCTCGCCGTCCAGGTGTGGCAGGAGGGCGGCCACGCCATGAGCTCTGGCTGCGGGCGCCCAGAGGCCAGGCTCGGCACTAGCACTCCTCCGCCCCTCATGGTGTCTTTGGCGGGAGCAGAGACCCCTCCACTGGTGGGCTCGAGGTGGCTGCACGGGGCCTCCTCTCTAGTGGACCTGAGCAGAGGGCGGGCAGCGGTGCCAGCGGCCGGCAGCCCGGAGGCAGCTCAGGAACCGGCCGTGTGCACCTCCCGTCTTAGAGCTGGCCGAGCCTCCATGCCGGGCGACACCGCCTGGCCCGCTGGCTTCCTCACAGGGCCGCGTGGTGATGACTGAGCGGGCGCTGGGGCCTTGCCGGCTGCCACCCTAGGTGAAGAGGGCCCGCTGAGGCCACAGGTGGCCCCGCCCCTGGTCGCCAGCTCTCCGCAGTGGTGACTGACCCCACTCCATGCTCCCGGCCTCCATGCTTGGTGACGCTCCAGTGTGATCCAGGACCTCTCCCCCAAGGGAAGCGATTCCGACCCCAGAGTCACCGGGAGCCGGGAGCGCTGCAGTGTCCGCAGAGGGGGCGCATCCTCCTGGAAAGGAGCCCACAGAGGCGGGTCACAGCGTGGACCCTGCCGGAAGGGGAGGCCAAGCCTGGGCTTCCTCAGGCCATGGCACCCGAGGGTGGGGCTTGCCGTGTGCAGAAGCAGCCCTGCCTCTCCAATTTCCTCCTTCTTTGTAGTGTCGAACCCCGGGCTGCGTGCCTGCTGAGCATGTCCTCTACACGCTTTGCTTAATGACACCTCATTTTTCTTAAGAGATGATGTCCTGCTGTGTTCCCCAGCCAACCCCCAAGCTCATGGTCCCGAGTAACTATCCTGCCTCAGCCTCCCCAGTTGCTGGGACTACGAGTGTGCATGACTACACCCACAGGAACACCCAGTGTTATCTGGAAGGGCATGAAAACTAGATGTTACCATGAGCTGCCATGTCCTGCTATGATGAGGCATGGCTAGTTTCCATTCTGTGGCAGTCTGCTGGCGTCTGGAGCCTTTTATAGAGTGCACAGGTAGGACATTGTCAAAACTAATAGAAAAAGGCCACTCGGAAATCATTCAAACAGCAGGCATGCAGTAGCACATGCTTGTAATCCCAGCTATTCAGAAGGCTGAGGCAGGAGGATCACAAGTTCAAGGCCAGCCTGATACGTGCACAGGTAAAGAGCCCAGGAAGGCGCTCAGGGGAGCTCAGACCTCCAAGCCTACTTCCTTCCCGGGGAGGTCTGCAGTGTGCTGATTTGATTCTCTTCTCGTTCTCTTCTCTGTATTTTACCAGTCACCTCCTCCGTGGTTCCCCTGGAGATTGCAGTTCAACTCCTAGACTGCAGCCACCTCTTTCACCCCTTAGCTGGAGCAGTGTACAGACTTGGGCTCGGTGCAGCCTCATCTCGTCTATGTGGTCATTTTCCTCAGAAATGACATCTTTGTGCATGACACATTTGTTAACACAGATCTATAATTACTGTTTATGTACTTGAACATTAAATTGTGGGCAGAGGGGAGTTACAGCCTAAAATTGCAGAAGTCCTGACTGTGTATTTATCTACACAGCTCCATTAGCAGTGCCTGTCACTCTTCACTGGCTCAGGCTCCCGTCCAGGGCCTTTTGTTTCTCTGTTGTCTTTCTCTCGTCCTCTCTCCTTTCCTTTCCTCCCCTCCCCTCCCCTTCCCTTCCCTTCCCTTCCCTTCCCTTCCCTGTTCTTCCCCTCCCTTTCCTTTT
>NW_004955417.1:27311046-27319537 GCF_000276665.1 Chinchilla lanigera
ACAGGTGTGCTCCACCATGCTCTGTTCAGAATCCAGGAGTTTTTAAAATACAGCAGAGAATCCAACTGTCTTGATGGTGGAAAAAAACTTTAAGTGCACTAGAGACAACAGCACAGACACACAATCTGTCTCTCGCTTAGACTAACTCAAGTGGCGCTTGGGGTCTCACGGCGCTTTCTCTCCAGACCTGCAGCAAGGATCTTGTTGATGTCCTGCAAGGGCCAGGACACAGACCAGCGGCACTGCGCCCACCTGGCAAGCGTGAGGCCCTGAGTTCGATTCCTGGTGCCAAAATAAACAAATAGAGGTGCCGGCCCGATGGGCGCGCAGCTGGGGCACGCCGGCCCTTATGGGCCCAGCGCATTCCCGCTGCACAGGTGCCTGGAGAGGCAGGCAGCAGGCGCCCGGGAAGCGGCGCGGAGATGCCCTCCGGCCCTCGGGCCGGCCGCCACCGTGCGGCTAAGAACCACCATGCCACAGAGAAGCACCGACACAACAGGCCCGCCCGGAGATGTGCGTGAACCATCCCCACATGGAGGGACCCCTGGGAAAACACGCCACACAGTGGGCCGCTCTTGGCCCTGCCCTTGAGAGCCAGAGAGGTCCGGAGTCAGCGGAGGAGCAGCTGATGAACAAGGACTCGGAGAACATGAGGGTACCGATGTCCGACGACTCAGAGGTCGAGCTGACTGGGGACCCGGGAGGCATTCGGGAGCTGGAAACCAGGAAGACCTTGCTCAGCTCCTGGAGAGACGCCCTGAGGCCATTCTTCCCCTAACTGCACAGGCTGCGGTGGAGAAGTGAGTGGGGCTCTGGAGAGGTCTGCACCCAGACTTCATGGATTACATGGGTGCCTGATACTCAGAACCTGTAGAACCGCCTTCATGGAGAAGGTACATGTCCAGGTTACCTGCCTGGGACACTTCGCACCTGATGGTGCTGAGACTGACTAGCGGCCGAGGGCTTCATCCACATGTTCCTGCCGCCTGTGTTGATGGCTGGGGAGAGGACACTAAGTGGTTGTGGGGTCCCAATGTGCTGGGAGGCCGGAGAGAACATCCCTCTGCTTTCTTAGACAAGAGGCACTGATAAAGCATACTTCCCTGGATCCCAGTTCAGTAGAGGGACAAGCTATTCTTGAGGATGGGTTTGTTGCTCAGCCAGCCCCAGACAGTGGAAGGGGGCTGCGGAGGATGGCTTTTGCCCCGGGTGGCTCGCTTGAGATGTTGGTGGGAGTTGCCTCCTCGGTGTTTTGCGGCTGTGGTGAGGGGGAGGCCAAGGGGAGAGAGCAGAGAGACCAAGAGGGGACCGCTGCTTTTGACGCAGCACTGGGAGAGGCAGACCCTGGGTCTGGTTCTCGTGGCCCCAGGTCAGGGAGGGGGCTCATCCACTGCATTCCTCTGCTGCCGCTGTTGGGGGCAGGGCCACCTCGGGAGGGACAGCCCTGGGAGGCCCCCTGGGCCATGCCCTGACTGTGGGGGTGGCCACTGGAGGTCGGGCTGCCCTCTGGAGCAGGGGCCCTGGGGCTCGGACCTCTCCAACCACCTGGTCCGGCAGGAATGAAGGGGCCCAGGGCGTACTCTGCCTTCTCCCTCTGGCCGGACCGTTGTCTCCAAGGAGGAGCCCCGTGAAATCATGACTATAGAGGAAAAAGTGGACGGCCCGTTGCTGGACACTGGTGCTGGTCTCTCGGTCCTTCTTTTCAGCCCTGGCCTTCCTTCCAGCCGTCACACTCAGTGAGGGGAGTCACTGATGAGGAGGTAACCCGTTATTTTTCACAACCCTTGGGCTGTAACTACTTGTTGGATCTTTCTTGCCTGTCTTTGTTTTCCTGAGAAACTACTTTGAGGAGGCCAACATGTAATGGCCAATCAGCCATTGCTGATTTCCTACCAATCTGTCCATAACTCTGTAACGTTTGTATTGCTCCTATGCTATTTCGTAAATGGATGTATATTTGTTACTATGTGTTTTCAACAACAGCCATTGAGAATAGTCAATGATTATTTGATTGATCACTCACGTATAGCTCTGTTTGTTTTCCCTAGAGACCACTTTGGAGTAACCAAGGTATAGTACAGCAACCATTGATAATTTCCTGCCATTTTTGTCTGTAACTCACTATTTTTTGTCTATTTGTATTCCTGAGAAACTATCTTAAAGATACCAATAGGTAAAATAACAGCCATTGATAATGTCCTACTACTTTGTCTGTAATTCGGTACCCCTATTGCTATGTTGTCCTTCTTTTACTATTTAAAATAAAAATAAATATATATACACATACATACAAGCAAATAAATCCAACATAATGCCTCCAGGGAACAAGCATCCTTTAGCTGGGCAAAGTAGCACACACCTGCCATCCCAGCACTGTGGGAGGCTGAGGCAGGAGGATCACAGGTTCAAACCCAGCTTGGGCAACTATGCAACTTAGCAAGAACTTGTCTCAAAATAAAAAAATAAAATACATAAAGAGTGCTGGGGACTTAGCTCAGTGCAATGGCTCTGTGTTCAATCCCCAGTAATACACACACACACACGCACACACACACACACACACACACACACAAGTCTTGAAGGAATAGGGATGGTGCATGCAGGAAAGAAGAGGCAGGACACTTCTCTGGGGACCTGCTTGGACAAAAGGATGAGGACGGGGCCCGAGTCGCAAAGCCAGTCCACGAGCATCCCTGGAGTGTTTGTAGGGACCCTGTCGGTGGGTGTGTGTGAATTAGGGTTTTCTCACCTCAGCTAACCAGCCTCTCACTGGTCCTGGTGACAGGACTAGTTCAATTCTAGGGTTTTTGAGGTTATTAGTGGTCTTTTGGACCAGAGCAATGTGGGAAGAAGGCAACCAAGAGAACAGTTGAAGGCTAGGGACGTGGTCCTGTGGCAGAACACATGCTTTGTGTGTCCAGTACCCTGGGTTCGATTCCCAGAAAATCCTCCAAGCCCCAGAGCAACACCGTCAGGCCTCAGCCAAGCCCTCAGGGTCAGAATCTACAATTCAGCTAAAGCCCAGGTAGTTTACCCCACATGTGCCTGTACCCTACAGAACAGAAGTTTCCTAAAATGCACCCACGGCTATCACAGAGCCCAAAACACAGCAGCCGGCTCTCAGCACTGCCCCGCGCACCGGGCACACTCCCGCGGTTTGGCCCGCCCTGTCCTCCCTCATCCTCAAATAGCCCAGTCTTGTGAATAGAGCTGCTCTTCACTGTCAGTAATGGAGAATCTCCTCGGCTTCCTGGGAGCCCTGTGGTTGAACTCAGTGCAAAGAATTCATTAGTGTCTCAGACAGCGGAAAGAATCGCTTCTTGAAATGCAGTATGTAAATATTTTGACATCAGATTGCCTTCTGCCTTCATTTCAAGTTGCAAACATACTGGTGGAAAGAGCTCATTCTCTTGGATGATTTCAACCTGTAGCAAAGAGGGGCATCTTTGGTTAGGATGAGGGGGTAAGAAGTAATAGTAATTGCTAGGCGTGGTGGCACAAGGTACCAGGTGACCTGGTAACTTGGTGGTCTGAGGTCTCAGCACTCAGAAGACTGAAGCAGGAGGATTTCCTTGAGTTCAAGGCCAACCTGAGCTACAAAATGAGACCCTGTCTCAAATTAGTAGATAGATAGCTGATGATAGATAGATAGATAGAGACAGATAAGCAAATTGAAATATGAAGATGGCATGACAGATGGCTTTACCCAACAAAGTCTCAAGGATATCACTGCACCTCAGGGTCTTGAGATACATTCCCAGATGGAATTTGGAATATAAGATATTTTTTAGGGATCGACATCTATGAGGGGATGCGGGCCAGGCACGGTGGTGCACACTTGTAATCTCAGCACTCGGGAGGCTGAGGCAGGAGGATCACTGCCAGTTTGAGGCCAGCCTGGACTACAAAGTGAGTTCAAGTCCAGCCTGAACTACATAGTGAGACCCTATCTCAAAAAGACAAAAAAAAAAAAAAAAAAAAAAAAAAAAAAAAAAAAGGAAGAAGAAGATGGGGAAAAATAGAACAAGACAGAAGTTGTTGGACTGTGATGTAAGTGCCCACAAATGCTTTAGCCCAGCCTTTGCCCTGGTGTCACCCCCTGGTTGAGTTGAAGGGGGCTGGGTCTTTATTTCTTTTGCTGCTGGGTCCCTGGGGAAAAGTGTGTCCAGATGTGTGTCCAGATGTGGATTCCTGCAGCTACAGCAGCCCTGAGGACAGTGGTTGGTGGATGCCTGCTGGCCCTTCCCCTACACTGAACTCCACGTACATCTGTCCCTGAAAGGAGGCCTTGGGCGTGATTTCCCCACATCTACCACAGTCCACCCCTTGGCTGTTGCTGTGTTCTCTGACGGCATTTAGAAAGCAGCTTTTCCACGAGCCTTTTGGGACTCTTCCTACAGCTACACTTTCAGAGGGACAAGCTACTACCCCCACTTCTACAGTCAGCACTGGGGCCAGAATTGACTCCCATCATCTCGCTTCTTCTCCATCTAGTCTAGGTTCTCCTCACCCCCAGCTATACCTTCTCACCTATTGGTGACTCAACCCAAACTCACCCCTGCAGGGTCTGAGCCACAGTCACCATCCTTCTCAGACCAGGGTCCTGCATGTACACATTTGTGGTCATATTTGGTCAAGAAAATACCAAGACACACCCATGTGGGTCCGTAGAGTTCCACGCACACTCTGCCCTGCCCGTGCTGTGTAATAATAACCCCATCTTCCCCCGGGGCAGTTGCCCCTGCCAGCACCCTGACTCCTTTTCTTGCCTTCTTGTCTCCGGCCACAAGGACACACAAGTGTCTAGGGAGCTACGATCATTTACAGTTGCACAGGCCCCTGCTAGGTCCCTGGCAAAGTGAGCCTCTTTGGGGTCCAGGATTCTAACCAAGCAAAGGCCAGGGAAGAGGGGACAGAGAACACAAAGTGCCACCAGGGGGATCAGGAGAGTGTGTCCCCAGGGCCTCTCCTCCTTCCATCCTGGTTTCTGGGCATGGCTTTTCTTTCTGTTGGGGGAACAAAGCCACTTCATGTGCTTTTGGGTCAGATTCACGTACTGCAGCCTGGGGAATATGTCCTAACTGAAGGTTGTGCCTGAGCTGACGCTGCAGCAGGTTGTTCCAGCACTGTCCAGCCAGCAGCTGCGGAACAGCGCAGCAGGCCATGTGATGGGCAGATGCCACAGCCACAGCCTCTCGTGGGACTTCCCCCTGTCTGGTTGGTCCCTGTCTGACATAATGTAGCACAGGGTCTCACATGGGTGGGCTACACCCTCCATCATACGTGCCCAGTCAGTGTGCCAGCTGAGGTTCTCCAGGTTGGGATGGAAAACTCATAACCAGAATCTGCCCCTGTTGGGTCAGACCGCTGCCCCTTCTGGGATGGAAAGGGCGCCAGGTAGATGATTTCAATCACCTGCCCAATGGTCTCACCGAGGCTGGTGTCATAGAAGGGGCTCGGCATTGGTTTCTGTTGTATACATGATGTAGCACCAGTCAGCTCTTGGGAAATAATATTGGGTTACAACAACCCATCCCATACTTTTCTACTGTAAATTTGTACTTTAGCATAATAGAAGCCATCTGTGCGTCTCAGTAGCTGTGCCTGGGGGATACAGGAAGCAGTCTTCATGTTTACCCACTTGGTATGACAAATGGCAGGGTGTGCACATGTGCGCAAAAGTGTCAAACTGGGATTTCTAGCCACACGTACGCTCCATCTAACAGGTTTTGCATATGTTTACCCGAGCATCATGGGGGGTAAAATACACCCACACCATTCTTCTGTTGTGTACCGTACCATCACTGAATGTGGGTGTGACTCACAGTAGCTGTGCCTGGGGAAAGAAAAAACTCTCCTGTGCATTCATCCACTTGGCAGATGAGCAGCAAGGTGTGCACAGGAGATCCAAAGCAGCAACAGGTGAGTTTTACCCATGAAATGCTCATTGCTAAATTTCTGTGCATTTAGGGTTTATTTTTTAAAAAGCTTTCTTTCGATTTTTCTGATAGAAGTAGCCCAAATCAGTACAATGGCACATGAAAAACAAGATTTGCAAGTTTTGGAGGAAGTCAGAAGTGAATCAGCAGATGAAGATGATAATGACTTTGACGTTGGCCATGTGAGTCAAAGTTCCTGGGAAGTGAAATGGAGCAAGAATTGACCAATACAGGCACAGGGAATGCAGACCTCCTTGATTCAGATGACAAAGAAAACAGCAACAGAAGTACATATTCGACTGGTAGAAATCGTACAAAATGGTCAAACAACCAAATGGAATGATCCAACGTTAGAGCTAGGTGTGAAAATACAGTGAGGATCTGGCAGGGGTGAAACCTGTTGGGTGGAAAGGCAGCACTGCCATTCAATGTTGGAAATTGTTTATAACAGGCAAAATGCTACAAGACATCATGAAATACAGAAATGCTGAAATTTAAGTAAAAATGTTCTGTATGCACCAAGAGCCAAACTCTAAAATGTATTCATTATGACACTTCACTAGCTGAACTGAAAGCATTCACGGGTCTGCTGTGCTTAGCAGGGCTTTCTCATAGTTACTGTAGGAATGCAAAGAACTTATGGAAAAGCAATGAGCACAGGCTTGAGGTTTGTAGAATAACGATGATACCGAGGACATTTCAGTTCCTTCAGAATTGCCTGAGGTTGTATGACAGAACCACCCACCAAGAAAGAAAAAGAACTGACAATCTGGATGGTATCTGCTCATGGATTGAGAGATGTGTGGATAACTGTGAAGCAATGTATGGTCACTATAGCTTCAGGCAGTATATTAAAAAAAAAACCTTCAAAATATAGCATAAAAAGTTATGCTGGTGTTGATCCGAAGACTTATTATGCTTTCAATTTAGAAATGTATCCTGGAGGTCAGGCATGGTGGAGCATGACTGTAATCCCAGCACTCAGGAGGCTGAGGCAGGAGGATCACAATGAGTTTGAGGCCAGTCTGGGCTACAAAGTTCAAGACCAGCCTGAACTGCGTAGTGAAACCTTGTCTCAAAAAGGCAAAAAAAAAAAAAAGAGGGACTGGGGATTTAGCTCAGCGGCACAGTGCCTGCCTGGCAAGTGTGAGGTCGTGAGTTTGATCCCGGTACCAGAAAAACAAAACAAAACAAAACAAAACACCAAAAAAAATTAAAATAAAAAAAATAAAATAAGTGTGTCCTGGAATGCAGTCTTCAGGTCCTTATTCATAAACCAAATGATGTTGTGAACAGATCTGCTCCTCCCCTCTCCCACACTAATTGGGATGTGACATTAGGCAATCGGTTTATCAGTTTCCAATTGATGTTTCACTTGCTAACAGAGGACAAGTGAACCAGCTTGGGAACTGTATGTGGGACCAATGCAGAAATTCCAAATGAAATGTTGCAATTTCAAAACAGAGAATTGTATTCAGAAAGATGTAACTTTGACCTTGCATATGGCAAAGAAAAACAAAAACTGGTACGGCTTATGTCAATGCTTCACCATTCATAGGAAATATTCATAGGGAAACCTCAACAAAATGGAAGCCTGAGATGGTAACTTTCTATAACAAAACCAAAGGTGGAGTAGGTGCTGTTGATGAGTTATTCAGCAACTATGCCGTACTCCAAACACAAAGCGTTGACCCATGCTCGTGTTTTACTTGATCCTAAACATGTGTGTCATAAATAGTTCAATAGTTTGCAAAGAAAATAACAAGTGAAAAATATCCTGGGGAAATTTTCTTAGAGGAGTGGGACTGGAGCTCCTAAGAGATCATTTGCAGCCAAGGAAAAAACAAAATATTTCACCCAGGGAACTGTCTAAAAAATATTGTGGCTCACACTGGTGAGTTGACAGGTGAAAAGGCAGGTGCAGCACCCCAAAGACCTACTCAGACAATGGGAAAACCAAAAAGATGTCAACTGCCCCCCACAGGACAGGACAGGAAAACAAAATATATGTGCTATTAGTGTAAGTGACACTTGTGCATGGAAGATGCAGCTTTCATGATATCTTATTTTCCTTCTCAGTGTGCATTGTACAATAAAGTAGGAAGCTCCTGACAAAGCAGGAAGACAAGAGAGTTGACAAGAATGGCCTGCCAAATAAGAAAGGAAGGGCTGGGGATACAGCTCATGGGCACAAGCGCCTGCCTGGCAAGCACAAGGTCCTGAGTTCGATTCCTGGTACCAAAAAAAAAAAAATTAAAAAAACAAATAGGAAAGGAAAGCTAAGAACATGTGCTGTCAGTGTAAGTGAGACGTGTGGATGGAACATGCAGTTGTCATGTGTGAAGACGGCTTTTGCTGTGACAGTTGAAGCAAAGGTTATTATTTTTGTACAGTTCTATTGGTATTTGCATTGTAGTTTATATAGAAATTTGTTTCTGTTGTTATTTCTTAGACTTTGTATGGCTGGATGTGGTGGTGCACACCTGTAATTCCAGCACTCCAGAGGACGAGGCAGGAGAATCGCTGCAAGTTCGAGGCCAGTTTGGACTACA
>NW_004955417.1:27319637-27331137 GCF_000276665.1 Chinchilla lanigera
AGGGCCAGGCATGGTGGCACACGCCTGTAATCCCAGAACTTGGGAGGCTGAGGCAGCAGGATCATTGCAAGTTCAAGACCAGCCTGGACTACAAAAGTGAGCATAAGGCCAGCCTGAACTGCACAGAGAGACCCTGTCTCAAAAAGACCAAAAAAAGACAAAAAAAAAAAAGACCTCGTACACCAAAAGTCAATGTTGAAAATTTTGATGCTTTTTTATAAATAATAAATATTAAAAATTCAACTTTATTTTTTGACATTTTTATTAAGTACTCATTGTTAATATAATAAAGCTCAAAATTAAAATTAATAATTCATCAGTAGAAATATTCTAAAGAATAAATGTGTGTATTATACACCCATAATGATGCAACTTTATGAACAAAATTGGCGCTATGTCCCGCGTGCCAGATCAGGCCTAGTAAGTGTTGGAAGTACAGTTACAGTGGACCCTTGACTTACAAACTCACTTCATGCATGAGGGCTCGTTGCAATTCAAGTCGGTTTGTAAGTCAAGAATATTTTTCAGGGCCTCTTCTTTATGAAGCAAAGTGTGTAAAGGTTGCCATAAAGGACAAACAAGTGAAATACTTTGTGCACTACAGTGGTTGGAATAAAAACTGGGATGAGCGGGTTCCAGAAAGTAGAGGACTCAAGTACGTGGACCCCAATCTGCAGAAACTGCGAGAACTTCAAAGGGCCAATCAGGGGGCTGGGGATTTAGCTCAGCGGCAAAGTGCCTGCCTGGCAAGTGCAAGGTCGTGAGTTCGGTTCCCGGTACCGGAAGAAAAACAAAAACAAAAACAAGAGGCCGATCAGGAGCAATCTGCAGAGGGAAAGAAGAGAGGGGCTGCTCCAGGAAAGAAGACATCTGGTCTGCAACAGAAAAATGTTGAAGTGAGAACTAAAAAAAGCAAACAAAAACCCCTGGTAATGGAGATGGTGGCAGCACCAGTGAGACACCTCAGGCCCCCTCGGAAGAAGAGGGCTCGGGTTGATCCTACTGTTGAAAAAGAAGAAACATTTATGAACAGAGTTGAAGGTAAAGCAAAGATCCCTGAAGAGCTAGAACCGTGGCTCGTTGATGACTGGGACTTAGCTACCAGGCAGAAACGGCTCTTCTATCTTCCTGCCAAGAATGTGGACTCCATTCCAGAGGACTGTGCAAATTACAGGAAATCTCGAGGAAACACGGATAATAAGGAGCATGCTGTTAAGGAGGCTGTAGCAGGGATAAAAGAATGCTTTGGTGTGATGCTGGGCTCTCAGCTCCTCTGCAAATCTGAGAGACCACAGCATGCCGAGATCCTTGCTGACCACCCTGACGCACCCACGTCCCAGGTGTACGGAGCACCACATCCACTGAGACTATTTGTACGAATTGGAGCAGTGTTGGCCTAGACACCTCTGGATGAGCAGAGCCTTGCTTTATTACTGAGTTATCGTCATGATTTCCTCGAATATCTGGCGAAGAATTCAGCAACTTTGCTTAGTGCCAGCGATTATGGAGCGGCCCCTCCTGAGTACCATCGGAAAGTGTGAGGCGCTCTCACCCGTGTGTGGATCTCTGTCCACACGGTTTTGTTCCTAGTCTTTCTCTTGTACAAATGATGTACTTTGAAGATGTTAGGGTATAACAGAGTTGATGTTTATTTTGTTTGATTTTAAACAAAAAAAAAAAGGGGGTTTCAGCTCCTTTTTTCTTTTTTTTTCATCTCACAGTTGCTACCAGCGTATCCAGTGATGGACAACAGAGTCACAGAGCAGATGTTTTATTGCCTGGTTGACAAAGCTGCTTTTGAATGCTGGTGGTTCTACTCCCTTGACACTACGCGCTTTTATAATACGGGTTAATGCTGTATGACGAAGTGCTCTGATTCCTAGCGCCAAAGGTCCAACTCAGTGTGTATAACTGAACACACTCATCCATTTGTACTCTTCTTCTTTTAATGGTGCTTAAAGAGCCTGTCCTTTGCAAGTCATCCATGTTGCTCCTTAGGCCTTTTATCTTTGCTAAAATTGTTGAAGAACGGTGAATTATTTCATGGTTTTTGTGTTTGTGTCTAATGCATGTTTTAACATGATAGACGCAATGCATTGTGTAGCTACAGTTTTCTGGAAAAGTCAATCTTTTAGGAATTGTTTTTCAGATCTTTAATAAATTTTTTTTTTACATTTCCAAAAAAAAAAAAAAAAAAATATTTTTCCCATAAGAAATAATGAACATACCCATAATGCATTCTGGACCTCCCAAAGCACCCCTCAACTAATCTTTTCATGATAAAAAGGATTGTATAATGTGCATAATTTACTAGAAACACCAATAATTTTCCTAGTGTATTCACCAAAAAGTTATAAAATGGGCCTAGTTTACCAGAAACACTTCCACACTGTACTCACCACTCAAGGTGACACCTTGGCAGGAGGGAAGGGTGACGTGGAAGGCGGTTGCAGTTTGGAGGAGAGGCGCCTTCCATAGGGACTTCGGGAGTCTGGCTCTCTGCTGCCCTTTCCCTCCTGGGGAGAGTCTGTAGCCCACTAGGACCTGCTTCTGGTGCACTAGGTTTCAAGCTTTTCAGAAATACACACTGGTCTAAGGTTGTCTATTTCTGCCTTTTCTTTAACACTGCCCTGCAGTGTGACATGACGCTGTCATTAAGCAAGTGAGTGCAATGGCTGGCCTTTTCTCTGTCTGGGTGGGTCCTTCTCACAAATCTCTGTAGTTCTGTCCATTTTTTAAGGGTTTCCTTCATCTCAGAAGAACTTTCCTGCATGGTTGCTGATACTCTGCTCCTCTTCAGAGAGCCCCTCAGAGGCCGTTCTCTGTTGCTCAGGCAGAAGTTGCAGAAGTTCCTCTGCAGACAGTTCCTCTGAGTGTTCCCGCACCAGCTCCTCCACATCCCCACTGTCCACCTGCAAGCCTGTGGACTCTGCTATAGCGACAGTGTCATCAACCACAGGGGCAACTGAAGGCTCAGGCTCCTCTACACAGCTTTCAGAGTCGCTCTCATATAATTCTAGGCCACACTTTCTTCCAGGCAGATCTCAGTGTCCTTAGAGAGACACTGGCCCAGGATTTCTCAATTATTGCCACACAGGAAAGGATGTTGTAATGTTCCTTCCCGAACTGTTTAAGGGTTGAATCTGTATCTGAGGCCATCTGGAAGCATTTCAGGAACAGTTCCTTGGTGTACAGCTTTGTAAGGTCAGCTCTGACCTGCTGGTCCCTAGGCTGCAGCAGAGGAGTTGTACTAGGTGGGAGGAACTCGACTGAGAGCCATGGGAATTCTTCAGCCAGTCCCTCTTCCAAGCCTCGTGGGTGAGCAGGAGCACTGTCCATGATGAGGGGGCCTTGAGGGGTAGACCTTTGTCCTTTAGGTATTTCTTAGCAGTAGGACAGAAAGCCTCCCTGATTCATTCAAGAAAAAGTACTCTTGTTACCCAGGCTTTTGTGTGAAGCCTCCACATGGCCCCTAGCCTATTCTTCATGACTTCGTGTTTTCTGAACACTCTAGGGATCTCACAGTGATAAACCAAGACAGGCTTTATCATGAAGTCATCACTCGCATTGGCGCATAGCAATAAGGTTAGCTTATCCTTCGTAGGCCTATGGTCCGGCATTTGCTTCTCTCCCTGGGTGATGTGTGTTCTCCTGGGCATTTTCTTCCACAAAAGGCCAGTTTCACCACAGTTGAAATCTTGAGAGCAAAAGCCATTTCTCCATGTCATCATTTCGAAGTGGTGCGTGTAATTTTCAGCAGCCCTTTTATCAGCACTGGCTGCTTCACCACATCTAGTTATACTGTGAACCCCAGTTCTCACTTTAAATTGTGAAACCACCCCTTACTGGCAAGAACTGTTTCACCATTATCATTTGTTGATGGATTATCCTTTATGAGTTCACATTTATAGCCGTAGCTTTTTCACAAATTACAGACTCAAATAGGCTGTAACCTGCCATCTGCCTTTCATTTACCCACACTAATAATAGCCTTTCTACTTCGTCAGATGCTGTTGATCGTGACTTACTAATTTGGGTAGCACCTTTAGCAGCACTAGTTTCCTTATGCAAATCTTTTCTCTGTAAGAGTGTCAAGTTGATGGATTTTGAACTGCAGTACATATTAGCGTGATCAGTCACATGAATGCCACTCTCCTATCTCTCTGTGATTTCCTTCTTTCCGGTTGTAATTGCTTTCTTTACCTTCCCTTCCTCCCTTGGTTTCTTTTCTAGCTTTTTTGATAGCAGAGATCATAGTGATTATATGAAGCACGGACCAAAATCATGTTTACAAACATGCACTTGTGGGCTCAAGCTGATGCCTACATACACTTACATGTGCTTTTCAGGCATCAAGAGTATTTGTTTACAGCTGCACAAACAGCCGGCATTCCAGTTGTAACTCAAGACTTTGATGGCAAGCTAAACCTAAAACTCTGGTCATAACCCAAGTTCTTTGCATGCAAGGACGGTTGTAACTCGAGGGTCCACTGTAGTCCCCATCGTGCGGGGTTCCACTACCATGAATTTCAGCCTCCATGATTCAGTTTGGTTACATCAGCTCTTAAACAGTATGGTTCTAACTCCAGCTGTGATAGAGCTAATACCTATGTGCAAAAAAATAAAGTAAAAACCTTGATGTTAGCTCTTTGGTCCAAAAATCACTAAATAAATAACAGATGCATACCATGGTCAGGAACCACTCACACCACTTCTTTCAAAGCCTGCTGGTCACTGTGATCTGTTCGGTTCACACACAGACAGCAAAGCATGTGGCTCTGTTATCTGACGTCCCTCTGAATAAAGCCACCGGCACCTTCCAATACGAGTACACAGAGAACTGTTCAGCAAAGATGAAAGTCAAGTAAAGAACCCAAAAAGTGATCGTGTGGGAAGTCAATTTCAAATCCAACAAGTTATGACTGTGGGAATGTGGACCTGGTGCCACGTGAAAATCCAGCCAGAGGCAGCGCCACAAATGAGGCAGGGTATGGCCAAAAGGAGGGTGTCCCGAGCGAGGGGCCTGGCAGACGCTCCCCAGTGAAGCAACTCGGAGATTTCCCAAGTCACTGAAAGCACAGAGGGTAAAATGTTGACAACCCATTTAGACTCAGGAGAGCAATTTGCCCGGGCATAGAAAGGATGGTTTCTCTGCCTCATAAGTTACACAACCCAAGGCCAGCCCTGTCCAGACTACGCGGGACAAACCAGCTTACTTTCTCTGACTCTAGATGAAGTAGATTTAACAGTCTATTTTGAGCAAGGAGCAACTGATGAACTGTTTAGCACTCCGAATCAAGAGAGTCAAGGAAGGGAAAGGGAAAGGAAATACACAGAAAAGGCACTTCGTAAATTTTGAATGTAAAGAATGTAGCCAGACATGGCCGATAGTTTCTCCTAGTTAAGCCTCCAGTTTTGTTTAGCTGTTTTATTGGGCTCTGATCTGTTTATGTGGAAACAAAATATAGCTGATGCCTCAGCCTAACGGCCTCCTGGCTAGGATGCTCTATAAACAACGAGTCCCCTCTTTGGGTCAGCCACTCACTGATGACCACGTCATGAGTGTGGGCTCATTGGAGAAAGAGTCCGTTTGCTGGTCATCTCATTCTGCCACTGTCATCACAGGGAGACCATGCGGTGTGCCACGGATGGCTGCAGACCTGCATCTAAGACTCAGGAGAACACAAAGTGCAGTGGTGATAATGATGATGACTACATAAGGACAAGGATACCAAGAGACTGGAGTACGCCAGAGCCCTCATGAACTGAACCAGGTAAAAGCACACAGACCATGTGAGCCAGAGGGGGATTCAGCCTGTTTTAACCAGCTGGCCTGTTTGTTAATTTCTTGTAACTGAGTTCTAGAATCCCAAAGGTGTTTCTCAACCTTGCAATAGGTGGTGTTAGTTACAGCACAGCTTTCTCCATATTTGGCACATGGGTAGTCCAGTGTGAAAGGATTACTTAACTAAGATGACTCAAATAAGAGAATTCAGAGGTTTGTGTTGAGCATCTATAGCCTGAGCTGTGGAACTAGCTGTATTAGTCAATATCAAACACAAATTTTTTTCAAACACAAATTTCTGGTCATTGTTTATTTGTATTTGCCCCAGATCCCAGGAAAAGGGATGTAACAAATGGTGCTAACCCAGCAGAGGTGATATCTGCTGCTTTCATTTTTATCATGATGACGCTTTATTTTTATTTTTTGGTTTTTCTCTGGTACCGGGAACCGAACTCACGACCTTGCGCTTGCCAGGCAGGTACATTTGCCGCTGAGCTAAATCCCTAGTCCCTATGATGACGCTTTAGAGGGAAGGTTATGAAGCTTTAGTTCCTGGCTGGTTATGAAGTGAAAATGGAGCCACCGAAAACCCGAGTCACGGCTGAGCATGTTGGTGCATGCCTATAATCCCAGCACTTGGCAGGCTGAGGCAGGAGGGTCACCATGAGTTCAAGACCACCTGAACTACATAGTGAGACCCTGTGTCAACAAACAAACCAACAAGAACAATAAAAACACCCTAGTACCCATGGCCCTTTCATTTTCATCCATCAGAGAATGGAATGGCCCAAACTTCTAGGTGACTTAAATCTTCCACATCTGTATAAATGCATCCTGAGTGTGCACATAAGGTCTTGGCTACCTCATTTATCAGGCCATCAGTCAGGATAGAGGCATTGGTGGTTTCTAACTGATGCTGAGTTGTTACACATTAAAAGGCTGCTAAAATACAAAGTAGATTGGCAACCTTACAAATGGCTCTATGTAAGTTCTTTTGGTCATATAACCTCCTTGCAGTATGTATAGTCAGCAGACCTGGGCATGCTATTCCATGGTTGGATTGGATTAAAACAGTTATAAAGAATAAATTGGTCTGGGGCCAGGGGTGTAGCTCAGCAGCACAGGTGCCTGCCTGGTAAGCACAAGGTCCTGATTCAATTCCTGGTACCAAAACCAAAACAAAACAAAATAAAAAAGAATAAATGGGTCTGGGTTTGGGGCTGCAGCTCAATGGTAGAGCACTTGCTTAGCACGTGCAAGGCCCTGGGTTCAAGTTCCAGTACTGCCAAAAAAGAAAAAGAGGCATCAATGGCTCTAGAAACTTAACTCTGTAACAATCTACGCAGATGCTTGCACTGGGGGATCTGGTGAATTCTGTCCCAAGCTAAGCCAGAGGGTCTCTAAAGTCATGCAAGGATTTGGGCTGAACGTGTAAAATCCAGGCTCCAGTTTAATGTCCTGCAGAAGCTATTGACTGTAACATTCTAATTACAGATGTATCATGCCATGCACAGGTAAGAAAGAAAGAGCAGGAAATGAAAGAGAAAAGGGAGAGCTGCTTCTTTCATGGTGGGCAGGGGATGCGCTTGACTTGCGGTTCAGGGAGGCTGTGTCCATTCATGCTGCCACTGCTTCTGGGGAGAGCCCCGTGGGAGACCCCTGCAGTGGGCTCCAGTCTCCCGCCTCCTGCGACGGCGCAAGGCGAGAAGAGAGGGCATGAGACGAAGTAGCGGTGCAGCAGGGATCTGGGGCCACCAGTTGTTCCTGGGGACAAAAGGCCACGAGGCAGCAGAACCTTGGTGTTTATTGATCGCTCTCGCACGGGGGAGAATGGCGGCCGGACCCGCTACACAAGCGGCTAGGCGGGCAAGGCTTGTGGCGGGAACCAAGCACTCTTGCGAAGGGGGCGGAGCAGCCAGCTTTGCAGCGGATTCTGGGAAGGAAGTTTCCTCCGGAGCCGTGCAGGCCTCCTGGAAACGTCATCGCCTGTCTCCTGTCCTGAAGATACGTACACAGCCTCGGCCAGACTGTTAATTAAACTGAGGTCTGACTTAGGAAGTCGCCGCCGTACAGCCTGCACTGCGCACGCACAGCACACTTGGGGCCGCGGGAGGGCGCCGCCGTAGTCTTCCACAATCCCCCCCGCGGCCACCCTGACCTTGAGATCCCCAAGCTATGTACAGCTGGGGAGGACCGAGCACACAAGGACCCAAAGCCCTGCAGCAGCGGGAGGGCTGCAAGCTCCCTCCCGGCCCCCAGTACAGGCAGGCTTTGTGGTTCATTTTCCAAAAGACACAAACGCCTGGTTCTAGAGCATGGAAAATCTGATCTGCAGTCAATGGGTCACAGAAAGCACTTTTGTGTGTGAGTGGTGGAAATATGTTCGGTCTAATGTATCAAGGCCTGGTGACACTGAGTCATATCAGAGGCTACAAGGACAGGGCAAACGGCTCTTCCAGTCGTTGTTTCCTTAGGGGTTTTCCTGTGCTTTCTGGCGGGGAAGAGCGTCGCCATTAAGGCCAGCAGTGACCAGGCGGCTCGGTGCAAAGCACAGTGAGGCCTGGGTTAGATAACGGCACCGTAATAGGTAGATGAGAGATAGGTAGATGGATAGATGGATAGAGACAGACAGAAAGACAGACAGACAGACAGACAGGAGGAAAGCTATAAGACGATAGACAAGATAAAGTCGGTGGCAAAGCTTTTGGGCAGGGAAACCCTTGGCCTCCGGGAGGTTAGCAATTGCAGCTTTAGAACACCGTTTATTTGCCCGGGCAAAGAAGCCTGGGGGCAGTGAGGGCGTGGAGCCCTGCCCCGGCCCCTCCCGCACCGCCTCCTCCCCACGCTGCTGGAAGAACACGCGGCCGCCCTCTCTGTCACTGCGGTCACTCCACCCATGTGCCTGTTGCCAGTCCCAGTGCCGCTGACGGCGTGGGAGCGTCAAGGCGGGAAAGGGCCAGGTCTTTGGGGACGTCCTGAGCACGTCCCCTGCCATCTGTGAGGCATCAAGGCTGACTGACCCAGGCCTTTGTTCGAAGTTTAGCCCCTCAGACTATTTGTCCACCGCCATCCAGGGCCAAGAGAGCTCGGGGTGCACATGGCAATCTCTGGGTTTCGTAGCTGGCCTCACCCTCGGCTGCCTCCTCCCTTCCTGGGGAGCGTCAAAGGCACTGAGCACTGCATGCGTGATCTCGTCACCCTACGTCTGTCTTTCCCTAGGCGTGCACAGCTGTCCTCCCAGCACTCATGAGGCTGAGGCAGGAGGATCACCGTGAGGTCAAGTCCAGCATGGGCTACATAGTGAAACCCTGTCTCTAAAATCCAAACCAAACCCAAAACGAAGATGCACCTGGCAGCACGTCGCCCCCTCTGGCACACATCCCCAGGCTGCCCGGGAAAGGTTTCATCAGCAGGTGGCACCTGTGTAGAGGTGTCTGGACTCGCCCTGCCACCCTTGACGGGTCCTCGTGGGCAGCCTGAGGTGGACGACACCTCCTCATTACTGCCTCGGCCAGCACCGAAGGCTGTGGGCCAGAACCTCCTGGGGGCTGGGCGTGAGGGGCCCCTCCGAGAGGTTCCTTAGAGCCCACGCCAGGCCAGGAGCAGCACTGAGTGCCGGAGGGGCGGCTCTCGGGGCCGGGATGTCCACGGGAACCGCGGAGGGCGGCAGTGCCCAGCCAGAGCGCCTGGCCTTTGTGGCCCCTGCGCATGGGCATGGGCTCAGCCAAAAGGGCAGCAAGCAGGTGGCCGTGAGGAGCCACCCCGGAGCTGTCTGCTGACCACGCGTGGCTCTCTGGGGGGCATCTGTGTCCTTCTCATGCCCAGCGCTGTGGCACACAGGCTGGAGGAAGTTCATTCGATTACAAACTGATGCCACACATCGAATGCCAGGAAAGTAGAGGGCAGGCCCAAGGGCACCAGCCTCGGCGGGGAGGTCGTCCTCTCTCTGCGTCAGGAGGGAGACCTCTGCCCCGGTCCTTCAGTGCCGCCTGGGTCCTCACGGGGGACAGTCATCTGTCCCCTCTCCCTAGGGCTCCTAGAGGCTCTTGAAGGGTTTCCCTCTCCGGCCTCCCCAGAAATGCAGCCTCGTCTGTGTGTTCACGAGTACAGCACGGTTAGACTGCTAGCAGGGAGCCTGCGACTGTCATGGGCTCCTCACGTGGACAAAAGTGAACCCCCAAAAGGAAAACAGAATCATGGGAAACAAAGCCGGGCCTGGTGGCACACGCCTGTCATGCTAGCTCTCAGGAGGCTGAGGCAGCAGGATTGCTGCCCTGGGCTACATAGCAAGACTCTGTCTCAGAAAAACAACCAACCAAACAAGCAAGTGAAAGGAAGAAGGAAAAAACAGAAACAAGAGAAGCTCCCCTGTTAGAGAGGGCTGGAGGGGCTGGAGGTGGCTATCAGGTGAGCCCCAGGTGCAGGGATGACAGCAGGGAGCAGCTGCGATGTCACCTGAGGGCTCCTAGCCCCGAGGAGGCGCTCGGTCTGCCTCTGCCTGCTCTCTCACACGTGTGGGTAGAAAGTGGAGCAACCTGCACCTTCACTGCTGGTCCTGGCGCCACCCCAGTGTCCCAGTCACCCCAGCAGGTGTGTGTGCAGGTGTGCGTGCTCTGCACCCCCTATGGCACTTTCCTCCCCCAGGGCCGCCTTACCTGTGTGCCCAGTGGGTGGCCCTTCCTTGATGACTGTGTGACTGGTGGTCAGGAGTCTGAGAACCCTGGCGCCCGCCCTCGGGCACTGCTGGCCCTTGGGGACATCGCTGAGCCCCGTGTCTGAGTTTCCGTGGGATCCACGGCAAGTGGTCCTTCCTCGGGACGGGAGGTGACGCCTCCAGGTGTCTTGGCGCTCAGCCAGAGAAAGGCCGGCAGCACCGCGGAGTAAGTCAGTGTCCACTGCTGACCCTGCCACAGGCCCAGGCCGACAGTTTGTAAATGGTGCTGACCCCGGGGCAGGGGGAAGGGCATTCTCTGTGCCCATCTGGGGGCCATGCCAGGGAGCCCCCAGAGCTTCCTAGAGGGGACGGGCGTAGAGCATAGGGCCTGGGACTGCCTGTCTAGGTTCCTGGGTGCAGCTGGTGGTTGCAGAATAGGAGGGTGGCCGGGGGCTGGGGTGGCCTGGAGGAGGGAGAGCCAGATGGGGACCCAGCACAGACATCAGAGGGGGCGCTGAGGTTGGTGGTGCACTGAGAAGGCTGAGGCAGGAAGATCGTCGAGCGTTCTAAGCCAGTCTGGGCTACAAAGGGAGTTCAAGGTCAGCCTGAACTATGAATAAAAATTTTTTTTAAGTTGTCAAAAAATAAAGGTGGAAAGAAGGTAAGGAAAATTGTAATTTTCAAATTGTGATTTAAGAAAACTGCAGCTTTGGGTGAGTGTCAGTGGCACCAAAGGTTACAAGGGCTGTTTTTTCCCTTCCAGAAACCTCACTCAGACGGTCATGAGAGCCTTACAGGTGCCCTCGGCCTCACTGGGCCTGATTCCTGTGAAGTAAGCCGACCCTTCCTCTGACGCTGCAGGTTCACAAATCCCAGACTTACCCCCAAGCTAGAGCACTGCTCCTGGGAGCGGGAAGCACACTAAGGCTTTGCCTTCTAACAGGGCCCACAGACTCCCTGACGATGCTCAGGGCATGCTAGGCCATCTGTGCTGGGAAGGCTGCACAGACCCCAGCCCCAAGCCTTCCCCCAGCCCTCAGGGCCTCACTCTAGGAAATCCT
>NW_004955417.1:27331237-27341135 GCF_000276665.1 Chinchilla lanigera
CCGCCCCCCGCGTGCCCTGAGATGCGTCTCCTCCTCCAGTCTACCGCGGTGGGACATACTGAGGCCCATCTCCTCTTGGGTGCCTCCTCAGACCCCACCTGGGGACAGGACCTGGAAGAAAAGGCACACAGGCAAACGTGACATGCAAGCCAGGTGTAGTGGTTCACACCTGTAATCCCAGCACTTAGGAGGCTGAGGCAGGAGGATTGCCTTGAGGCCAGCCTGGCCTACACAGTGAGTTCAAAGCCAGCCTGGACTACACAGCAAGACCGTGTCTCAAAAAAAAAAAAACAACAACAAGAAAAAAACAGTGAATTGTGATGAGGAAAGAGAAGGTGAACACAGGTGGGGAAGTAGGTGGAGCACACACCTGGGGAATCTTCAGCCTCAGGAAGGAAACCTTCCAAAGACCAAAGTGCAGCTACCTCCCAAGCACACAGCCCCTCCTACGGACAATGGGATCAGGAAGGGTATTTCCCAGTCCTGGGTGGAGTGTGTGCATCTGCATTTTAGTTTTTGTGGGATTTTTTGGGGGGCGGTCTTTTGAGACAGTATCTTCACTATGAAGCCAGGCTGGCCTGGAACTCACAGCGACCCTCCTGCCTCAGCCTCCTGAGGGCCACCTTGCTGGTTGAATCTATTTTTAACAAGCACTCCAAGTGAGCTGGGAGTAAAGCTTAGGTAGGGGTCTTGCGTGTACAGCAATGGAAGAAAACACTGTAGCGTTCCAGACAACTCGATCTCCCGACAGGCTGGCTTGTCCTGGCTGGTTACGGTGCAGCCCTGCCTCCCTTTTAATTTCCGTCTCTCCTCGCCTTCTGCCAGGTTTTTCAGAGCCCCGAGCTGGGGCTTTCCTCGGCCTGGATGAATCTACATAAGCATAAGCGGGTGAGTCTGAGTTCTCACCCCAGCTCCTGTCTGCACTGGCAAAGCTTGAGCTCCGTGAGCTCCTTCACATAGCGCTTACTTTGCACTTCGAGGTTCACACTGTGGTGAGTCCAACGCGCGTTTTTTTCCTTTATAAGAAGATGTGAGGAAGCTGGCCATGGTGGTGCACGCCTGTAATCCCAGCACTTGGGAGGCTGAGGCAGGAGGGTCGTTGCAAGTCCTAGACCATCCTGTGCAACAAAGTGAGCTCAAGGCCAGCCTGAACTGCATATTGAGACCCTGTCCCAAAAAGACAAACAAGATGTGAGGAATAGATCCATGGTGCAGATCAGAGAGAGGTTTAAATCGCTAATTTCCCAGCCCTGGAATGTGAGGGAGGGCTGCTGCAGGTTTAGCAGAAGGCCACAGCCAACATTCCCGGGACATAAGCCTCTCGGGGGGCACGTGGGTGGAGAACCAGCCGGGACGAACCAGCCGCGACCCTGGCTGCACGTTCTGTAGGAAATGTGAACTGGGGCAGGGCCCGCCCACGGGAAAGCTTTCTTTGCAGGCCGCTGTGGGCTTCTGCCCTGGAAAGAAGTTCTTCCCCGTCTGAGTCCCAGGCGCCGGGCCGGGCCGGAGGCAGGGGGAAGCGGTCGCCGGCCGCCGCCGCCGGGGATCTGGAAAGCAGACAGGCGTTTCCATTTCCCGGGGCTCAGGAGTCCGCCCGCCGGGGGCCGCAGGCGGACCGAGGGCCCTCGGGTCCCGGTCACCGCCTGAGCCGTTCTCCTGGCGGCCAGGACCTGCTATTTTACCTGCTAGGGGCGTGTCACTGTGACGGTTCAGGCACAACCCCGGACGGCGTTCACACCCACCCTCAGGCTCGGGCAGACCCCGGGGCGCGTGCGCCCCCGCACTGCAGGGCCAGGGCCGCACACTCGGCCCCTCGCGGGGCAGCTGTGGTTCCTGGTCTCCGCTGCTTCCACCCACGGTTTCTGCACCAGGCGAGAGGAAAACTCCAGGCTTCGGCCGGGGCTTGGAGAGCAGGTTCAGTTTCACAGGCCGAGGCGGGAGGGCTGCCCGGGGCCGGATATGACCCCGGCTGGAGGAAGGGACTCTGGACTCGTGTGGGTGACAAGGACAAAGGAGTGTGCGGGGCTGAGGTGTTTGTCCCCAGGCCTCCCGGCGCCAAGCAGGAGCTGGGGCTGACCCGGCCGCCTCTGCCCACTCGGTCAGGGAGGCCGTGAATGATGCTGAGAGTTCGGTGCAGCCACCGCGCTCGGGACAGGACCTGGGCTGTGTGGGAGAAGAGAAGAGCAGTTTCCCTGCTGATTCTGGTACAGAGAATGTTTCTCTGCTCTTATCAAAGAGTCAGCTCTGCAATGGCTGTGAGACTTTCCCTTCTGGGACTAATGAGGGTCAAGGTGAATTATCTCAGCCATCAAACAATATTTCCACCAGGCATGGTAGGGCACACCTGTGACCCTAGCCCATAGGAGGCTGAGGCGGGAGGATCACTGCAAGTTCAAGGCCAGTCTGTGCTACACAGTGAGACCCTGTTGCGAAACCAAACCAAGTCAAACCCAACCAAACCCAAAACACAGGTCCCTTGGACCACAGTAAAAGGATCAGTATCGCACAGCAAGCAGCATGAGGTTCCCTCGCCCTTGAGTGGCCCAGGTAGACGTGGGTGGGTGAGGACGGAGGTCGAGGCAGGCAGTGCTGTGCTTCAGCAGTGGAACTCTGAGCTCAGGGAACACGAGCCTTTCAGGCTGGACACGTGTATATGTATATATGGTAGTTATTTTTTATTTAAAATTTATTTTTGGGCCGGGGATATAGCTCAGTGGCACAAGCGTCTGCCTGGCAAGCACAAGGTCCTGAGTTTGATTCCCGGTACCAAACAAAAAAGGTAAATAAAATAAAATTTATTTTTATTAGTCCACATCTGCAGGATGGTCACACTCCCTGCGGAAGGTGGTGCAGGGACCTCACACAGCTCGGTCTTTCATCCACCTCTCCCCCTCCCCTACCATCCCTTGGTCCCCTTCTCATTTGCAAAAGGCCGCTCCCTGTTTCTATTTTGTTTTGTTGAGACATGGTCGCCCTTCATAGTTCTGGACTTAAACTATGAGCCCAGCCTGGCTTTAAACTCACTGTGATCCTCCTGACTCAGCCTCCTGAGTACTGGGACTACAGGCGTGAGCCACCAAGCTTAGTGTCCCTATTTCCTACGGCTGTCTTTTATTTTGTTCTTTAGTTTATTTAGACTTTGAGTTTCTCCTATAAAAGAAACCATGTAATTTTTTTTTTTTTTGTCTTTTTGAGACAGGGTCTCGCTATGCAATTCAGGCTGGCCTTGAGGTCACTCTGTAGCCCAGGCTGGTCTCGAACTTACAGCGATCCTCCTGCCTCAGCCTCTCAAGTGCTGGGATTACAGGCGTGCACCACCGCGCCTGGTGGAAACCATGTAATATTTATGCTTCTGTGTGTGAGAGTGGTTCAATCAGAGCAACGAATTGCACTGACGCATGATGTTAGCTAACGGGTGGAAACTGAATGTAAGTATATGAGAACTCTCTGCCATTTTCTCAACTTTTCTACAAATCTAAAACTATTCTTAAGAAAACGTGTTTTGAGACAGGGTCTCACTAGGTAGCCCAGGCTGGCCTTGAACTTGTGGAGATCCTCCTGCCTCAGCCTCCCGAGTGCTAAGATCACAGGCGTGCACCCCCACGCTTTGCTTTCACACTTATTTTTAAGTGTTTTTGCCCTTAGCTCTGGAGGTGGGCACTATCTCTACCTCTGACACTGTTGGTGACACAGTGAATGACTGAACCCCTTGAGGAGAGAGACAGGCGCAGAGCAGGTCTCCCATAGCACCCTTGTCTACACTGCCTGGGCGTCTGGTAATTTCCCTGTAAATGTGTCAAACATGGCCATTCTGACTGGCCTGTGCAGTTCGTTTTCTCGTCCCTGTACCATCTGCCCCAGATAAGGGATGAAAAGGAAAGGACTCTCCAGTTCCCAGGGAAGGGCTCAGGCCTGGACCCCTGGCCCTGTGGCCCTGGCCCAGGGTGAGGCGCTCCTCCAGGAGGGGCCCCGTGGGGTGGTTTAGCCTGTGGGGGCGGGAAGGCAAAGAGAGAGTGAGCAAGAGACCTCAGCCCGCAGGCTCCGTTGAGGGCAGCCCCCATATGACCTCCATGGGGGCCCGGGCTCTTACAAAGCCAGGCGGGGAACACATTCTGGGAGGCTGAAGCAGGAGGGTCACACGTTTGTGCCCAGCCCGGGCAACTACACAATTTAAAGAGACCCTGTCTCGGAGAAGAATAATTTTTAAAAGAGCTGGGGATGTAGCTCTGTGTGGCGTTGCTGGGTTCCCCGCCTCCCGATGGCATCATGCTGGGGAAGAGCCGTCACCACAGAGCCGTGGGACACTCCAGGTTCCAATCATAGCAGCACTGAGAACAAGTATTCATCATTTCTCCTGATCATTTTTGTATTAACTACCTTGAAAGATAAATGTGCCTAAATTCAGGAACTTGGTGTAATCACAAATAGGGACTAAACGCTAGGCATGTGGTGCATGCGTGTCATACCAGCACTTGGGAGGCTGAGGCAGGAGGATCACCAAAAGTTTGAGGCCTTCCTGGGCTACATGGCGAGAGTCTGTCTCAGGAAAACAAACAAACAACAGATAGGGACAGAGATGCTGTTTCTAATTATTAAATACATCATTTTTCTCTAAACTGATAGCTACAACTACTGAATACTCACTTCCTGTGCTATGACTTTCACACCATTAATGTGAGAAAACTGAATACTCTCGTTCACAGGGAGCCGTGTCTCAGCATGGAACACTGGTTGTTCACATCTGCTGCGTCACGGACAGCGGGATGGAGCAAAGAAGAGTCACAGTGAAGGAAGAAAACCCTGACGTGGTGGTGGAGGGCAGCGCTGGGGCGGGAGATTAGGTTTTGGGCTCATGGGCATACATGGGAGCGACCTGTCAATCACGGAGATCCAGACACAGGAGCAGAAAGGCGGTCCCCAGCCCCGCACTGGGGCCAGTCAGGAGTGCTGTCTTCAGTTCTCCTGCAAAGATCAAGCAGGCTTTTGCCCGACGACGGTGGCCCGAGGGGTGGGGGCGGGTACATAAGATGGCACCGTTGAGCTGGCCCGAGGGGTGGGGGGTACAGAAGTCAGCAGCCGTTGAGCTCCTGGCCTCGCTGCTCTCTCCCACAGTGCGGCTCACCCCGCAGACGGCACTTCTTCTTTTCCTGCTTTACACTGGCCCACGCCCCTGTGCAGGGCGCGTTTCTTTCCTACCTTTACTAACGGTAAAACCTCGCTACCTTTTCTGCGCTTGTCTCCACCAGTTCTTTGCCCAGGACCGCAGGAAGCTGGAAAGAATCCCTAGAAGCCCACGGAGCACCCCCCAACCCCGGTGAACAGAGCTGCTTCTAAAGAAAGTCGCTTGCCTGTGTCTGCGAACACGTGCTGGTCCTAAGAAGACTGGATAGGGTTTCTGCGAAGCTAAGAGCGAGGATGACCGTTTCTAGCTCGGGGGCCAGGAATCCGAGGGACAGGAAAGGCACAGCTGGGCGGTGCCTCCTCTCTCTCCCCCTCTGCTGGGAAGTCGCTGCGAGCCAGCCTTCCTGGCGGTTGTGCAATCCTCGCGGCTCTCACCTGCTCAATGCCCCCGCCCCCGTGCTCCCCTGGACCTTGGCCGCCGGGCCTCCAAGGCCTGGAAAGGCGCTGCATGGGCGGGGCGCTACGGGAATCCAGCGTAAGAGGACCGTGTGGAAGGTGTGACCCGTAAGCAGGCAGCCTGGGTTCCACTCCACACCGGGGCCAGGGTGGGGCTCTGTGCGCCACCGAGAGGCCTGGATGCCGGCTCCGGCACTGGGGTGGTGGCTGTGCGTCTGGCTCTCCGCACTGCCTCAGCCCAGACCGGGCCCAGGCGCAGTCCGGACAGAGAGGCTCCCACGGGACACAGCCTCCGATTCCGCGGAGTGTCTGGCGATGGCAGTGCTTATTTTCTTTGTATGCTTTCTGACTATTGAACAATTAGTAGGTTTTGGCTACAGCTACAGGAGTAAGTGAAACACTGTTTCAAAGAGAAGTTATTCTGAGCTGGGCTGGTGGCACATGCCAAGCAGTCAGGGCCTGGGGGAGGAGGATCGCAAAAAGTTCCAGGCCAGCCTGGCCACACAGTGTGACCCTAACAGACAGACAGACAGACACACAGAGCTGCTTTTCCATAAAATGATCGTGTTCTCTAAAGTTTCAGCTTAAAACATTCAGTTCCCAAACTCAAAGTGTTTGTAACTCTTACCATAATTTCACCTTATTGCGTAGGAATAGTTTAACTAAATCAGTTAACTGATTTCCAGATTTCTTTGGGCTTTTATGTGGCTACTACATCTTCGCCTTTGGAAAGTGAGTCAAATTCTCTGAGCCTCGTTTTTTCTTTTCTTTTCTTTTTTTTATGTTCTAATCTCTAAAATCAGCAGGTGGGATACTGAACCACATTTGTATGTACAATTGTATATACATTTGTATGTACATTTGTATATACAATTGTATGTACCTGTTGATAAAAAGCACTGTTCTTTACATAATTTGCATATGCTGATTAAAACATTCGTTTGTGTTCTTCTCCAGGGCGGGCCACCACGCGTAGAAACTTGTGGTTGTGACAAGCCAGGAATCCACGCTGGGGCTGGCGTACAGGAGCAGTCCCTTAGCTTGTGAATGAGCCTGGTGACAACCCGAAGTGGCCAAGTAATGGTCATCTCTTACATGACCCCATTTTACAGTGGTACCGAGGCATGACTGCATTCTCATAACCGCAGACAAAAGATATTATGGTCTCAATTTTACAGATTAAAAACCCGAGGGTATTATATACTACCTTGGTAACCAAAAACCGGAGAATCTAGCTGGCATGGTGGTGCAGGTCTGTAATCCCAACTATTCAGAAGGCTGGAACGGGGGATTGTAAATTCAGGACCAACCTGGGCAACTTGGTGAGATCCTGTCTCAAAATAAAAAAAGGGGGGGGACTATAGCTCAGCGGTAGTGTGCCACTGAGTGTGCCCAGGGCCACACACACACAGACACCAAGAATCTGGCAATCTGAGACTCTCTGGGTCTGGTACCACAGCCCCTGATCTCAGCACCGTGGCACTTTAGACAGTTCTGTGTAGGGACTGTCTTGTGTACGGGGGAGCAGGGGTGCTCTGTAGCGTGTACGGGGGAGCAGGGGTGCTCTGTAGCGTGCACGGCTTGTCCTTGTGGTGCAGGGGTGAGGGCCACACATTCGAGTGGACCACACTTAGCTGTTCAGGAAGAAGCGGAGTCAGAAGATAAAGAGGAGGAGGCCAGTACTCTCCAGCGTGTCTGGGTATCTCTCTGTCCCTGGGAACGGTAGCATTTTCAATAAGAAAGTAAACTTTGCCACCGAGGAAGATGATGAAGAAAAAGATGACGATTTTGCTTAAGAGGAAACTGAAGAAAATCTCGGGTGAAGACATCCATGAGATGGAAAGATACTCCAGCCAGCAGTTCACAGAATCAAGCCAGAATGGAAATCACTCAGAACTACAACACCAAGATCACAAGGTCAACATCCTTCAAAGCAGCGAAAAGTTACTAAAACATCGAAAGGGCCTAGTTCCACAGAAGACAAAGCAAACACGCGATCAAGCATAGAAAAAGTTGGTTTTCCTTCCAAAGCAGAAGCAAAGTTTATCAATTCTGTGACAAGAGACTCCTGGACACCCCACCAGACCAGTGGTGGTGGAGGAAGTCTCCTTAAGAAAATAGCCGGTCTATTGATTGATTGATTGACAGGGTCTTGCTCTGTATTCAAGGCTATGCTTGAACTCCGTAAGTAGTCCCAAACTCATGGTGATCCTCCTCCCTCAGCCTCCTAAGAGCTGGAACAGGCATTAAATTTTAATTAAAGTGAAATAAAGTTTATTTTTTATTTATTTATTTTTTTTGTCTTTTTGAGACAGGGTCTTGCTATGCAGTTCAGGCTGGCCTTGAGCTCACTTTGTAGCCCAGGCTGGCCTTGAACTCACAACGATCCTCCTGCCTCAGCCTCCCAAGTGCTGGAATTACAGGCGTGTACCACCAAGTCTGGTTAAAGTTTAAAATTCAGTTCCCAAGTCACACTTCAAGTGCTCATTACTGAATACCATACGGGCAGCACAGGTACATAGGAATATTTCCTTCTGCACAGAAAGCTTTCTTTTTTGGTAGCAGGAATTGAACTCAGGACCTTGTGCTTGCCAGGCAGGTGCTCATGCCACTGACCTATATCCCTGGCAGAAAGCTTTATTAACAACATACAATTTACAAAAAATGCCTTCAAGCTCATTTTGAGAACCCCCATAGTCTCTGGTTTTGTTTATTCTTTTTTTTGAGACAGGGTCTTGCTACATAGTTCAGACTGGCCTTCAACTCACTATGGAGCCTAGGATGGGCTCTGACTCACAGCGATCCTCCTGCCTCAGCCTCCCCAGGGCTGGGATTAAAGGCGTGCACCACCGTGTCCGGCTACAAGTTCCTGGAACTTTTTTTTTTTTTTTGTCTTTTTGAGACAGGGTCTTGCTATGCAGTTCAGGCTGACTTTGAGCTCACTTTTAGCCCAGGCTGGCCTCGAACTCACAACGATCCTCCTGACTCAGCCTCCGGAGTGCTGGAGTAACAGGCGTGCTCCACCATGCCCGGCTTCCCTGGAACTTTTGATAAGTGTCCAGAGCTGTGTTATAGAACCGGCTATGGGAATTATCTGAAATTTATCAACTGGGCAGCTTGGTTGGTTTATACTTTTTGTACAACATACTACCAAGGCCCTATGAAATTCTGGGTGAATTATTTTTCCTGGGACACAAGACAGGAAATGCAGGGGACAGGTCAGAAAGCCTGGTCCAGCGGCACTGACCATTTCCTGGGCGTTTTCTGTGTGCCAGCACTCGCCCACGCCCGCTTCCTCCAAGCGCGGGATGCGTGTGTCAGCTGCGGAGCATCGCCCCATCCAGCAGGCGAGGACGCTAATCAGCGCTGCGCTGTGCACAGCTGGAAAGGAGGAGCCCTAGGGTGGCCTCCGCGGTGGATCTCGAGGTATTCAATCAGGAAATCTTGAGTCCCCCACTGTTTCTGAATCTTTGTTTCGGGTTAGACCGATACCACCCATCTTCCCAGCCTAACGAAATATCCCCAGAAAAGAGCGCTGCGCGCGCCCTGGCGGGTACTGGAGCCGGCCCGGCTTCCCGGCCTGAGCGATCTGCACGCGAGGTTCGCCCCGCCCCGCACACGGGCCGGCACCGAGCTCCCCAAGCTAAAAGAACTAGCACCGAGAGGCTGGTGCACTGTCGGTAACCATGGACACTTACGGGATTAACTGGAGCTGGCGTGCAAGGAATTAAGGATATTAGGAAATGCAGAGCGGACAAACCCGGGCGGGGGTTGCAAATAAATTCTTTTTTTAAAAAAATGTTTTTATTTATTTTGCAATTTTGCAAATAAATTCTAACCCCCAGAAACCCGAATCCGGAGAAAGTCCACCAACGGAGCAGTGGGCGCCAAGGACCCAAGAGGCGGCAAGCCCCGCCCACCTGGGAGTGCCCGGTTCGCTACATCCACTCCCCGCCTACCCGGAAGTGTCTGGGCCCCACCCACTGCTCTTTCCGCCCACTGAGAAGAGCCGGGCCTGCCTTGGTCGTTCTCGCCCCGCCCTCTCCCCGCCCTCGTGCCCCGCTGCCCGGCCTCCAACCCCCGCCCCTCGGAGGCCTGGCGGCGCTGCGCCTGCGCAGTGGCGCAAGCGATCAGCTGATTGCTCCTGCGCACACGTGACTCCCTCCGTGGGCGCCGGTGTTCAGCAATCCGTGAGGCCGGAGCCCAGGCCCGGAGCGATGGAGCGCTGAGCCGTTAACGTCTGTCGGGCCGTCTGTGTTTCTTGTCTGACGCCTGCTGGGTCCGTGAGCGGTGGCCGCGGCGGGGGGCGGGCTGGCCCGGG
>NW_004955417.1:27341397-27363023 GCF_000276665.1 Chinchilla lanigera
CCCCGCCGGGCACAGGCGCAGTGTGAGGTCACAGCCGGCAGGACCCCTGCCGGGGATGAGCTCGGCGAGCCGGGCCGGCGGCTTGCAGGGCGGCGAGCCCCCCGCCGCGGGCAGACCTTCGCGGGACCGCGGGCCCCTGCAGGTAGGGGGAAGAGGGTCCAGGGAGCGCCAGGCGGTGTGTTAGAACGGGGGAGGGCCAGAGCTCCCGAAAGGGAACTTGTCCGCAAGGCCAGTTGGATCATCGGAGAGGCGGGGGAGCAAGAAGGAAGCCAGTCCTCTGTGCGGAGGAAAAATCCGGTATGTTCGGGAAAAACCCAGTGTCGCAGGAGCGCTCAGTGCTTAGCGCTTCGCTGGGGCGGGGGCGTGAGGAACCAGCCTGCGGAGTTCGCGCTGATACTGGGAAGAGAAGGCACGGCGCTACACGCTAGAGTGCTGCCGGGCTGTGTCCAGTTACGGGGAAAATGCAAAGTGCCATAAAAGTGGAGCAGAGACGATGACCTGGCCTGGTGGGAAAATGCCCCGCCGGAAAGGAAACTTGTCCTTACATCGTGGCTTTGGACCTGTTGAGAGAGCAGAATTTTTTTAGGCAGGGAAAACCACAGGATTTGAAGGCTTCAGGATGAGGGGAAAGTGTTTCTGGGGGAACTCGGGGCAGGTTTTTGGGGGTTGCTTTGTGGAAAAATAGGAAATAAAGTTGGCGTCAGATGGGGGGACTTCTGAATGGTGTCCATTCACTTCCCCCGCTCCCGCATAGTAAGGGTGTGCTGTACGCACATTGGAAAAGCTAGGACCTCTGTCCTCGGAGAGCTGAGAGTCAGACTGTGGAGACAGATTTAACCATCATGCACATGTGAAATGTGCCTTGAAGGAATAACAGAGAGTTTACCAGGAGTATGACTTCTATGGAAGATTCGGAGAAGGTGTTGCTGAGGCTCTGACCACCTGAGATTTGAAGGCGGGATATGAAGGGAGGAGGGAAAAGAACACTCCGGGCTGGGGAAGCAGTGTGTGTCAAGGCCTTGGGGTCTGGGCAGGAGTGAAACTTGGTAGTCGGAGCAGGAGAGTGGGTGTGTGGAGCTTCCAGGAGAGAGAGGCGGTGGGGAGAGCTGGCTTTTACCTTAAAGGCAGAGGGAAGCTGTGGAGATCACAGGCCGCAGACTGAGTCACACTGTGGCGCTGAGGAGATGGCTTTGTGGAGAACGTGGAGGTGTCAGGAATGAACTAGGGGGACCAGCTCAGGGACCACTGTCACGGTCCACAGAAGGAAAGGCTCCAACGTCACCCTTCACGCTCCACCAAGGAGTTAAGGAGCGTGTTTAGCCATACGCAGCTGGAGAGGGCTAAGGAGCTGGGGACGGGGGAATGATGAGATTTTATTTCCCACCTCCCTGAGTTTAGTTACACCTCCTTCGTAAGTGTCCCAGAGTGCATACATGGGGGAGATGGCTCATCTTGGCCTTGGTGGGAGATTCCTTGCAAAGCTTTGTTTTGGTTTTTCACAGGTACTTTTTAATATTATCTGTTTCAGAATAGTGCTGGGCGTGGTGGCGCACGCCTGTAATCCCAGCACTGGGAAGACTGAGGCAGGAGGATGTTGCGAGTTTGAGGCCAGCCTGGGCTATGACGTGACCTCAAGGCCAGGCTGAACTGCACAGCGAGACCCTCAAAAACAAACCCACAAAACACAAACCCACAAAAAGCACAAACCCACGAAAAACAAAACCAGGATAGCTCTCACTGACATACGGTCAGCTGCAGGGAGGACTCAGTTACCTTTCACGTTTGTTTCGCACTCACAGGTCTTTGGGGATGGTGGGAAATGCCATTCTGAGTATAGACAGGAACCTGGCAGGACCCTTGGAGGCAGAAGCTGGGGTAGCGTGGTTTGCCTGATTCCGGCATAACTTCTGTGACTTCCACCAGAATCACATCTGGAGAGAAGGGTGCGTTTTTTCTTTGATGTGGCATTTTTGGTGAGTCTTGTCGAGTAGGACAGCTCCAGGGAGTTCGATGATGGTGGGCTGTGCTTTAGAAACCATTTTCCTGTGAGCTGGAGTGAAACACTTCCATTCGGTGTCTCGCTGGGGAAGGTAAGAGCGGCAGAGTAGCTGGAAGTGCTCAGGGTGTTTCTCACAGTTCTCTGGCAGTCAGCGAGTCTCGAATTGTGCTGAAGACTGAGCCCCAGCGTTGTGCCGAGACTGTGGGATCTTTGTCCTGTCGGTGGACCTTCCAGAGGCTGGATAGAAGAAACAGTAGTGGGCTCTGACGAAAGGCTGGTGACTAGTAGGTAAGTATAATCCTGCTTTTAAAACTGAGCAGTAAATACTGATGGTTTATTTTTCGGTGAATAACTCTTAGGAGTCTTATTTATATTACTTTTTAAACTTCACAGAATCTTTTGGGCCTCAGAAGGCCCAAAAGTCTGATTCTTTGGTTGGTTCAACTTGTGACATAATTCCATTGTCAAAGAGAAAAGCGCGGACACCAAGATGACCCTTGCCAGGAGGGACTCCTTGCAGGCCACGAGTGCAAAGCAGACAGGCTTCCTTTAGAGCTTGATTTTGCCTAGAAGTAACAACAGTGTCGACTGAGTACTTCCCAGTTAGATTTTCGTTCTTACACATGCTCTGATCTGTCTGCAGGATGCATCCTTTTCACCTTTCAGATGTGAAGTTACTTGTCATTTGGTTATAAACTAATTCGTGTTAGATGTTTATTTTGCAGTGTTTTTAAAATGTAGAGCTGGGGGTGGTGGTGGCACACACCTGTAATCCTAGCACTAGGGAGACTGAGGCAGGAAGATCGCTGCAAGTTTGAGGCCAACCTGGGCTACATAGTGAGTTCAAGGACAGCAAGACTTTGTCTAAAATTAATTAATTAATTAATTAATTAATCTTTTTGAGACAGGGTCCTGCTATACAGGCCAGGTTGGCCGTGAACTCACTTTGTAGCACAGGCTGGTTTCGAACTCACAACGATCCTCCTGCCTCAGCCTCCCGAGTGCTGAGATTACAGGTGTGTGCCACCACGCCTGGCTCTTTGTCTAAAATTTAAAAACCAAGACCAGACAGTGACACAGAAATTGTTAGTATGGTGGTGTCCTTGGAAAGGGCTCAGGCAATGCACCTGAAAATAAAGTTTTCTGTTGACACGAGTGATCCTTGGAACTAGAAATTTCCAACTATAGTTTTGATAGTGAGCAAAATTCTTTTCCAGTGGGAAATCTACTCTTAGCCTTACACCATTGTGCAGCGGTGTTATACGGGAGGAGTCAAGTGGATAGCAGAGGAGAGGCGCTTTGGTTCCGTCTGGGAATAAAACACAGAGCCTGTACATCTGAAATGCTGGTGGGAGGTGTGTGCAAATAAGATGCCCCATGAATGCAGGCAGAGTAGCAGGTGCGTTAACTTAACCTCAGAGGCTCTCTTCCGGCCCAGCCTCTAGTTCAGCATCTCTGCAGGGGGAGCTGTTGGTGTTTTGGACAGGATGTGTAGCGCTGCGCCCACCGCTGCCTGCCGTAGCTTCCCATCCATCTCCACTTCACGGGGAAGAGGGCTGCCATTTGGGGGCAAAATGTGCAGGTGATGGGATCAGTTTTTTCTTTTTTTTTTTTTTTTTAATTTCTTTTGGGAGAGAGATTGAATGTTGTTACAGAGGCTTAGAGTAATATTGTAACAGATTCAGTTTTTGATTTTTTTTTTTGTACCAGGACTCTAACTCATCACCTCATGCTTACCAGGCAGGTGCTGTGCTGCTGAGCTGTATCCCCAGCAGTTTTTGATGTTTTAATGCACCTTTTTCAGTACAGAAACTACAGTGTTTGTGGAACTTCTCTGTTGCAAAAACTGCATAAATAGCTCAAATAGATAGATCCCCTTTCATTCTAGTTTTTTTTTTTTTCTTTTTGGTTTGAGACAGGTTATTGCTATTAGTTCGTGCTAGCCTCATACTCAGGGCAGTCCTCCTGCCTCAGCCTTCAGAGTGCTGGGATTACAGGTATGCAGCACCATGCCCGGGCCCCTTTCAGTCTAATAAAACATGCGGCCTTCAGCAGGTCCTTTCCGTAGTCGCCCCTTCTTTGCAGCTGGGGCCGAGGACACAGCCTCGCTCCGCTTACTGGCGTGCCCGTCCCTGCACACGGCACATAGCACAGTTCAGTAGCTGCTTGAGAGTCTCAGGCTGATGGGACTGGGGGAAATGAGCTTTTAAAGTCTGATGTGCTGGGTTCCGCCTGGAACACAGGGTAGGGGAGATGCCCCCTGCAGCGGGAAGTGATGTTGGGTCCAGTCATACTTACACATGACCGCTCCAAAAGAAAAGGGAAGTAGTGTTCTGGGAGCCATGAGTGTAAATCAGGGGATCCCCAGGCAGGCTCGGAAGGACTGACTTGCTGTCCGGGTCACTGCTGAGTCTGTGTGCAGAGAGGGCACAGCTGGGCATGGAGAAGTCTGATGATGAGGCCCAGTCATGCCCTGCCCGCCCGGTGGCCTCCATGGCTGCGTCTGCCCCTTGGGCTGGCCTTGCTGGAAACATCCAGAAACTCCCACCGTGCTTCCGTGACTCCTTCCCCACCTCTGCCCACACTGCCAGCCTTGACGGGCATCGGTGTGAAAAAAGGCTTTCCTCATAAGGTTTCTTTCTTGGAAGTTGTGGGATGAAAGTGGTAGTTTGTAAAATACATCCAGTAAAGACCAGGTTTTGTTTTGTGTTTAAGTGTACTGGCGGCATGAAATTCAGGTAGTCTGTTTGTTTTTTGTTTTTTTTTCCGGTACCAGGAATTGAACTCACAGCCTTGGGCTTGCCAGGCAGGCGCTGTGCTGCTGAGCTGAATCCCCAGCCCTAAATTCAGGTAGTCTTTAGTAGGATATAGAGCATTTAAAAGTAGTAATTTCATTTGCAAATGGAACATGCAGAAGTTAAGATTTATTTAATGAAGATGTGAGCTCCGACAGTTTTAAACTTCAGTTCTGTGAGGGTCATGGAACTGCTCCTTGAAAGGTAAAATCCCCCTTTTAGTTATTGGGAAGGTGAAGCAGCTGCATTGTGAGCAAGCCCCTCCCACACTCGCATTTGAGCTGCTGCTATTTGCAAAGGTAAAATTTGTACATTCAAAGAAGAAATAGCCAGTTGTATAGTGTTAAAGATTTTAGGGCAGGATGTGGCATGTGTTACAGTGACTGGCTTGTACAGCTTGTACAGCTGTTCCTGATACCCATTCTGGGTTGGAGTTGATCTGTGGAAGGCTGCGTGGTACCTCAGTGACACCCTGGTTATGCCTCTTCTTCCTGTTGAAAGAAGCTGGTTCAGGAGACCTGCTGTCGGGAGGGCCGTGGTTCCGGGCCTTTTCCTGCTACGTGGGGTTCCGCGATGCAGGATGTGCCCGTGCCTTGTGTGAAGTGGAAGCGTCTGCCGGTGGCCCTGGGGATAGTGGAGATCACCTGAGCTCCCGAGCGAGCTGTGTAGTTACTCTGCCCCTTGTGGGAGTAAGCAGAAGCGTCTGCACAGACAGCACCCTCCCCCGCACGTTCATTGTGTGGTCACCTGGGTCCTCAGAGGCAGACCGGTGGCTTTGAGGCCCCGGGACCAGGAAGGAAGCTGCTCTTTGGGAGAGCACCGTCTGGCGCGCTGTATCGTGGTTTAGCCCAACGCTGAAGGCTGACTGCGCGTTGGCTTCTTGAAGGCATTTAAAGGACCTGGGTGTTGGAGCTTTGGGTGCTGTCCTTGTCTGTGGTCGCCTGTGTGGTCAGGCTCAGACCTTCCCCTGCAGGAGTGGTGCTAGTGGGCCCCCTGTCCACAGTCAGCACCCCTCCTTATTCATTCATTTATTTACTTAATTTTTGTGTTTTTGAGACAGGGTCTCACTATGCGGTTCAGGCTAGTCTTGAACTCACGTTGTAGCCCAGGTTGGCCTTGAACTTGCAATAATCCTCCTGCCTTAGCCTCCTGAGTGTCAGGATTATAGGTGTGCACCACCATGCCTGGCTATTTTAGTTTCTTGAGACAAAGTTTTGCTATGCAGTTTAGACTGACCTTGAGCTTACTTTGTAGCCTAGGCTGGCCTTGAACTCAGATTGATCCCCCTGCCTCAGCCTCCTGAGTGCTGGGATTACAGGCATGCACCACCATGCCCAGCAAGCACCTTTCGTTTAAATTCCTGTGTTATTGTTTTTATTTTATATTTCTATCAGTTATGGTAGGAAAATAGTTTGCAGCCTTCAGATTCCCAGAAGTGAGAGATACAGTCCTGGGTTTTGGGCACAGGTATACCTTTCTTTTCTCCTTTCTTGCAACTTCTTCCATTTTGAAAAAGAGTTGTTACTATGTAAAAAAGAAATCCAACGGCAGCGTGCTTACGACAGTCAGCGTTTAAGCCTGTGACTGTGTTCTCTGTGTCTGCTCCGTTCTGCCGAGGTTGCTGTTACCTTGGCATTGCGTGGCCCTGCCACGTGCATGGGGTGCCTGGCCGTTGGCTTGCCGGGCGGTGCGGGGGAAGAGCAGGCAGAAAGCCTCGATGTGTTTTGTGTACTCTGTGACACAGCTGCTGAAAGATGACTTTAACTTACTAAATTGTTCTGTGAAGTGGCGCACGCCAGGTGCCTCTTCTTTAGCAAGTGAGCATTTCCGTGTGTGCAGGGCGGCAGGAGCGTCTGCAGGAGCGTCTTCGCAGGCGCGCATCTGTAGGCAGCGGAGATACTTTCGTTGCCTGTTGCTGCCGCCCCCACCCGCCAGGTCGCGCCCGCACAGGTGGCGGCCGAGCATGGCATGGGTTGGATTGGCCTGACTGTGACTGGAGGGCTGGAGGCCGAGCGGCGCTGCGCGGTGCCCTCCCCGCAGGTTCTCACGTCACCAGCTCAGTGGAATCATGAGAAATCCCGCTAAAAATGACAGAGCTGGAGAAGGTTCGGGCGCCCTTGAGGCCGTGTTCCCTGCCGTCCAAGCCCCTTGCTGCCTGTACCGACCTGACCCCCAGGTCCTTCACTCTTGGGGCTGCTTTTTGCAGCTCAGAACCTCCCACACTCCGGGAGTTGGAGCACCAGAACATCCTGCGAGGTTGCGGACGCGACACGCGCCGAAGGCAGCCGAGTGGGGTCGGCGCTTGCCTCTGCGCAGTCAGCGTGGGTCCCAGTGGGCCAAGAGGGACCGGCGTGTGCCAGTGGCCCTGGCGTGCCTGCGGGTGGGCTTTGGGAGCACGGTTTTCTTACGGGAAGTTTTCTTACAGGGAGCTGTTGTTGTTGGGACAGGCAGAGCAGTTGCTCTGGGAAACGGTCTGGGAGGGGCAGGGATGGAAAGAGCAAAGGCTGGGCCGACAGAGAGCCCAGAGGTGTCTACAGGAGGTGCTGCGCCGACCAGCACCGACCGGCACCGGAAGCGAAGACGGGAGCCCTTGCAGATTTGGGTTTTACTTCGAAGAAAGAAGCCAGGCTGGGGAGGAAGCTGGTCACAGAGCCACCTGTGCTGGTACTTGGGGCATCTTAAGCCCTTCATAGGTAGGTTCTTGAACAAAGCAAGAGTTCACGCAGGCTTCATTAGGCTCTGGACTTGATTTCATCTGTTGGTATGAACTTACTGCTTTTGGTAGTCGCCATTAAAACATGCGGGAAGTGGGTTGGTGTGTGTGTGTGTCTGTGTGCATGGCTTTAAGCTCTGTGGAGCAGGAATCAAGCCTTCTAGTGCTGCCCGTGCTGCGTGGCCCTCGGGGAGGGGTCAGCGCTCGGCCCTTGCCAGAGGGACTGTTCTCCTCCCTGTAACCCGGGCCTCACTGCCTAGTCATGCAGATGCCTGTGTTACGTCAGAGGTTCTGGGACCTGGCTGCACCTCTGATTCTCCTGGACTTCATGAGAAAACCGAGAAGGACAAGGGGCTCACACCGTCTAGAGTCAGCGCACACAGGTGCCTCTTCTCCACAGATGATGGGAGGAGGGTCAGCGCCCCGTCTCCTGTCCTCAGGGCGGCACTGGCCCGGTCTGCTTGCGTCCTGAGGTTTTCTGTAATTCCCAGGGAGTGGAGAGACTGTGGCCAGCCTTGGTCTTGGGGTTCGGACACAGCTGCTGTTAACTAGCACCGTCCTCCTCTTCTGTGTGAGCTCTAGGGCTCTTCGTGACCACACTGCTGGGGTGAGGATACTGTGGTAAGAAGGGTGCAGGCTTTTAGTGTTTACAATAGTAAATCACTGTTTAAAAATTAGAAAACAGAGAGTGAAAATGATCATTTATAATCCACTTCCAAGAGCTTCTTCTAGTAATTTTTTATACTTCCTTCTTTCTTAAAGTTGTACGACTAGATCAAAGGATATGTACATTTTTGTGGCTTTTGCCGTACATAGTATTTCCAAATTGTCTTTTAGAAATCGTCCATCTTTTTCTTATAGCCACAGAATTTTCATGTATATAATGATTTTTCCTAGTGATGGCATAGTATATCTAAAATGTATTTTAGTTATTTTATTTATGATGGCAAGTTGTGATAGCTTCATCAGTGCTTTTAATTAAAGTTATATCTTAGAGTCAAGATAACTTGCCATATGTTTGCACATACATGAACGTGGGAGGCATTTGTTCAGCTGCATCTGTGTGTTTTTTAAAAGATGAAGAAGACATTTATCCCCTTATTACCAAAGGATTACCCACTCTTGGCGTTCTCTGTGTTCACCACTGTCCTCCAGCCTTTTAGCCCGGAGTTGCAGATGGTCGGTGTTCATTGTCATGAATTCTTCCTGTTCCTTGGTAAAACACAGGACTGAGAGGCTGGGAGGTTGTGGCCAAATCTTTGCACCGGAATAAACAGCGATTGGAGAGCAAAATCCAAAACTCAGGAATAAATGTGTATGGCAGAGCTAGCCGAGACTTCGGTTTCTGACTCACCAGACTTGCTATCCTACCCTCTGCAGCCACAGACGTGGGCCAGCCGTCGGGAGGAGCTGCTTCCAGACAGGAGTGGAAAGGGAACGTGTGAACGAGCACTGGGGTTTCCCTGCTTACTCCCCGCAGAGACCTGCAGGAGGCTTAACGGGAACCCAGCAGAGTGTCGCTCCTGTGGGCTGGAGGGGACTCGAGGAGAGGTCACCTGGCTAGGATTTGCAGGGGGATTGAGGCTGAGAAACCAGCACTGGGATGCAGGGGCCCAGCAGAGGATTAGGAGAGAATGTTAACACGTTCTGTATGAATTAGGGGCGCCTGCGAATGTGTTAAGCTGGAGGCTGGGCTGGCAGTAGAAGCCCCCAGTTCAGACTTCAGTAGTACGGCCGAGCTACTGAAGTTACCCTCATACAAGCCAGCTGCCTGCTCATGGTGCGCTCTTAAAAGGAAGACAACAAAACCCAGTGATCGACAGTGTGGCAGTGTAAATTATAAGCATATGCTCAGTGACTACATGTGAATATAATGGAGAAATGGAAGTTGTTAAAACGTGGAATTTGGCCGGGATACAGCTCAGCGGCAGAAGCACCTACCTGGCAAACACAAGGTCCTGAGTTTAATTTTCGGTACCAAAAATAACAACAACAATGAAACGTGGAGTTTATAAAGCAGAAAGTGGACCTGAATGTTCGTTAGAAGAGATGAATGGCACGTTCAATATCTGCAAGAAAGGTTGGCACAGTAAAAGCCAGAGCAAGAGACTGTCCAGGTGGTTGCACAGAGGGAAAAACAAAACGTGAATGGAAGTAGGCAGCCTGGGGAGAGTGTCCAGTGGGTTAGCATGGGTCAGTTTTTGTCTCAAGGGAGCAGGAACCAGAAAACATACTTTAAGAACGTAGTGGCTGAGCAGTTTCCAAGCTTGATGAAAACTGCAAATCCACGTCCAAGAAGCTCAGCAGGTTCCAAGCAGGGCAAACACATGACCTTGACCTAGGCTGAGTTTGCATTGCCACAGAAAGCATCTGTTCTTCAGAAAGTTTGATAAGTCAACATGGGCAGAGCCAGAACTGTTCAAAGGTAGTGTTAAGAGCAGGCAAGCCATTACAGCTTTCCTCACGACAGCCCGCCCTGTCCTCCAGCATGTACTTGCGTCTCGCTTTTTCCTTTTTTGCTTGGCCCAGGCTCGTTCTGCAGAGCCAGATTCTCCCTCCCTCTGCACTTACACTTTTTCAAATACATTTGGCCACTGCTTAAAAACCAGAAAAGTCACCGCCGGGTGAGGTGGCGCACGCCTGTAATCCCAGCACTCGGGAAGCTGAGGCAGGAGGATCGTTGCGAGTTCGAGACCAGCCTGGGCTGCAAAGTGAGCTCAAGGCCAGCCTGAACTGCATAGCGAGACCCTGTCTCAAAAAGACAAAACAAAACAAAACAAAAACAAAAACAGAAAAGTCAAGCCAGAGGCTGAGGAAACCCGTAGGAGTGTGTGTACATGGTGCACCAGCGTCTGCATCTCCCGTGCCCTCCGGGTTCCTGTAGGACCGCTCGGTTCCCGGTGTGGTGGCCCATAGGGGGCGGTGGGCGCCTCCGAGTCCCTGTGCAGAGAATGTGGACCCCAGCCCCCTTTCTCTTTTGCTTCCTGGCTACGAGCTGAGTGGTTTCTGTTTCACCGCACACTCCCACCCTCATGTGTGGCCACCGCCGGCCTCCAAGCACACTGGAAGCCCCAAGACTGAGTGAAAATAAAACTTTCTCCTTACAAATGGATCATCTCAGGTATTTGTCACAGTGGTACAACGTGGACATGTTCTGTGTGTGTATCAGTATACCAAAAAATTGTACAATCAGTAGGACACCTCAATCTTAAGAGTTGAGCAAAAGATTTGGAGAGGAACTGCAAGAGTGGGGGAAGGATATAGAAATGACTGATAATATGAAAAAATCTTGGACTTTGTTAGTCATCAAGGAAAGCCGCCTGGAAGTGCAGGGACCCCGCCACCCATTAGAACGATTGAAAGTTAAGAGACCGAGAGTGCCAACTGCGGGTCAGAGTCTGTGGAACAACTCGAGTCACACACCATGCTGACAGGAGCTGAACATGTTATATTTACTCTGGAAAACAGTTTGGCGGCTTCTTATAACCTTAAATATATTCCAGTCACCCTACTTACAATTGTACCTCCTGATGCTTATCCAGGAGAAGTGGGTATAGAGGAACGACCCCGATACCCTTGCTATTAGTGGCTCCAAAGCAGTGGTAATCTAAATGCCCACCAGCAGGTGAAGAGGCCACCTCTAGAGTATTCATGCATGGCCCCCGAGCAGTGAAGCAGCGTCAGCTGATGCACACGACGTGGACGAATGCAGGGACCTGCTGAGCAAAAGCAAGCCTGTGGTGTGCTCTCTACTGGCAGTGAGATTCGAGGTCCGGCAGAGCTGACCTGTGTAACAGACAGCAGATCAGCTGGACGGGTTGTGTGTGTGTGTGTGTGTGTGTGTGTGGTTGGGGGGTTGGGGCAGGGTTGGCGTGGGCAGGACTAGGCGTGACAGGGCTTGGGTGATAGAGTGCTCTTGATCTTGGTGCGCATGGGTACCTGCGGAGACTCAACTTCTGTGAGTACATTTGGTTGCACATAGATTCTTTTAATAAAGTTAATTAAAAATGAGAAGTGGAACCAGGCCTGGTGTCCCACGCCTGTCATCCCAGCACTCGGGAAGCTGAGGCAGGAGGATTGCTTTGAGTTCAAGGCCAGCACAAACTGCATAGTGAAACCCTGTCTCAAAAAGATGAAAAAAAAAAAAAAGTGAAGGAAGTCAACCAACTACTTACAGTGAGTACTTTAACTTTATTATCTCGGTTAATCCTTGTAACCATTTATTCACTTAAGAGTATTCAGCAAATATCTTTTGAGAGTCTATCATACAGCCTCTGCCAGGTACTACGAGGGTACAGTGGTGAGCAAAAGCTGCCATGGTTTCCACGCCCCCTTCCAGGCAGTTTTATGTTTGGAAGATAGACATTAGTAAAACATGTGGCTTAGGGAAAGCTGGAAGGAGTGTGCCGTGAGTGTGGGTATTATCCTCAGCAAAACCATGCGCTCTTACCTGATGTGTGACATGCTGTGTGTAAGGCCAGCCTTGCGTCGCGTCTTTGTAATCGCTTCCTACTTCGTGAGTTCCTGCGTGGGAAGCACTTGGTTACCATACCTCGGAAGTGTCCAGTCAGGCTCGCTGCTATCTTGAAAACGTTTCACAGTCCTGATCAGTGCTGCAGGGCTGCACCTGTACCTGGACCCAGTGTGACTGTGGATGGTGACGTGTCAGCCTGACTGGGTGAAGAAACTGCTGGGGGATTAGGCAGGCACGCTTGTGGGCGTGGCCTGGGACCGTGTATTGTTCCCCTCTGGCACTGTTACCTGCTTCACTTCCTGGCCGGCGTGACCTTAACATCTTTGGTTTACCATGGCCTTCTCATACGTGCTTCTGCCTCGGAGTCATCTGACCGTGGGCTGAACCCTTGGGAACAGAGCCAAATAAACCATTTTCATCTTTGCATTGTGGGTGTCGAGCAGTTGGGTGCAGGAATGTGAGTGCTGAAATGGTTACAGGTGAGCTTGGAACGCGAGCTCTGGGCTGTGGAAGCCTCGCTGGGCTGCAGAGGCAGGCCTGGGAGAGGGGCCAGGTGGGAGCGGGGAAGGCGGTGTGTGCGCTGGAGGGTGAAGCCAGCAGTGCAGTGGAGACCCCGGACGTCAGAGACTCAGGGAGCGTGGAAGATCGCTGAGGAAAGCGGCAGGCTCTGAGCGGGGCGGCCCAGGAGAGCCCAAGGGGGCTGGGAACGACGGGGCCACTGGGCTCACAATCACGCCGTGCGCTGGGTGCTGGGTGCTGGACGTGGAGCCGCAGGGCTGCATGGTTGCCCTGCTGGGTTTTCATCTGGCTTTGGTCTGATTTTTCTGGCCCTGTTTTTTTTGGGTGGGAATGTTTATCCTGTGCTGTCACACCTGGGGCCTATGGTGACTTGTATTTTATATCTGCAGAGTTTCACAGCTAAAGTTACCTGGAGTCTCAAAAGGGACTTGGACTTGGACTTTTGAAAAATGCTGGGGCTCTGGAGAACTTTGCAGAGGGAACTGGTGCGTTTCTGGCTGTGGGCAGCGCAGTCGCATCCTGTTGGTGGAATCGTGAACTTGCAGTTGCCTTTATCCGGAGGTCCTGGGCTGGGAGAAGGGCCAGCATCTGGCCAGCAGTGGCCTCAAGGGCAGGGAAACACCTCATGCGCAGAGAAGTGCCCCGCCCCTCGCGTGACCCTGCGGACGCTTTTTTCTTTTTTCTTTTCTTTTCTTTGTTTTCTCTTCTTTCTCGCTCGGAGGTGGGAGGGGAGGGAGCAAGCATCCTCCTATCCATCATTGGTGTTTTGGTCCCAAAATGTACAGTTTTCTATGTAATTTTCTGTGCTAACGACCAAGATAAATATTTTAATTGGATAATTTATATGAAAAAATTCATTGTCTTGAACAAAAATTTTAAAAATCCAGAGATACGCATAGTTACTTCTTTGCAGAATGGTTTATAACAGCAAAGAAATAAACAGTTTTAACAATGTTCCCCCAAAGAAAATGGCTGTTAAATTTTGGTTTATTTATATAATAGAGTTCCTTATAGTAATTAAAACAAATAATTCTAAAAGTAGGTTGAATGAAAAACTCAGGTGACAAAAGAATAGGGTTAGTAAAGTAGACATAGTAGCCCCAAGATTTAGTATGTGAAGTTTCTCTTACAGGCGGGGGGGGGGGACACTTTGTCCCCCAAGCCCCCATTGCTTTTATGTTTGAGTCAAAGACAGTCCTTGCTGCCATTCCGGCATGCTCAGGTAAGCACAGTCTTTTGCAAAATTGTAAATGTTGATGACAGTTAAGAATACTTAGGGACCTGAGGCAGTTCTTGGGTGAATATGGACTGGAATTAGCCACCAGTGTGACTTTGGGAGAGTTTGCTAAGCCACTGCGGCACATTTATTTGGTGACTGCTGTTCATATGTATTGATTTCACTAAAATTTCCTCACATGTAGAAGGCGTTTTTAAATTTTCCCATTGTGGTTATTTGTATTAAAAGTGTATAAGGCGAACTGCTAGATTTGTGACTCTGATTTGGTTGAAGGAAACTATCGGTGGCTGGTTGTCATAGTCATTTCTCATTGCTGGGACAAAATACCTGAGCCCACAATTTAAAGAAGAGATACATTTTTGCCTCAGTTGGTTGAAAGCGTGCACCTGTATCCCTTTGGCTGCAAGGCTGGGAGGCAGGAGGGAAGGATCTGCCTGAGGAGAGCGGTTCACATCACAGCAGCCAGCGAGCAAAGGGAGGACCCAGGCAGGGACCACGCCCAGGCCACGCCCCAGCGACGCCCTCCTCCCACCAGGCCCGCCTGCTAGCAGGAGCTGGTGGCTGTGAGCCCCCGCCTCTGAGCGCCTGAGGCTGGGGGAGGGCCACATTCAGGTGCAGACCGTAGCACTGGAAGTTTAGATAGTCTCATTGAATAATTCCTATTCAGGATATTTTATCAGTTAAAATTAGATGATTCGTGTATTAGGGCTTTACGGCTCCCTTGCCTAGTGTCCTGAATACGTCCCCTTTTCCTGTTAGATGGGTGGGCCGTCTGAGGTGAAAGGAGCACTTGAACCCAGTAATTGGAGGCCGGCCTAGGCAGCGTAGTAAGACCCCGGCTCAGAAAAGGAAAAGAAGGAAAGGTGGAGGGAGGGAGCGGCGGGGTCCTGTTGTCCTGTGCAGGGTGCTCCCAGTGCCCTTGCGCCCTCCGGCGAGGGCCCCTCCTCCAGGCCCCACTGTCTCCCAGTGATGCCACAGGGCGGGACCAGAGGCCTGACGCAGGGACCTTTGGGGGGACAGTTGAGATCCAGGTCATAGCACGGCTTGGATGTTCGTCATTCACCCTAGTGCTGCAGCAATTTTTATTTATTTATTTATTTATTTATTTTTGTCTTTTTTTTTGGAGACGGTCTCCCTGTGCAGTTCAGGCTGGCCTTGAGCTCACTCTGTAGCCCATGCTGGTCTTGAACTCGCAGTGATCCTCCTGCCTCAGCCTCCTGAGCGCTGGGATTACAGGTGTGCACCACCACGCCCGGCCTGCAGCAGTTTTAAAACATGATGGTAAATGGATCGTTCTCTCTCACAGCTCCCATCCTGATTTCCGAAGAAGCCACACGTGGTGACGAGCATGACTGAGTTCTGGCTCATCTCGGCTCCTGGGGAGAAGACCTGTCAGCAGACATGGGAGAAGCTGCACGCGGCCACCACCAAGAACAACAATCTCGCTGCCACTTCCAAGTTCAACATCCCTGACTTGAAGGTGAGCTGCACTGGCAGGAGCGCAGGGCTGAGCAGAGGGGCCGAACCCTCTCGGTAGCCGTGTGAACTGAGGTCCTGGCTCCTGCAGAAGTGCCCTGCCTTCTGGCCTTGGCAGGATTTAAGCTGCACCCTGTGCTCCCGGATGTTCTGGGTCAGCCACCTGACAGAGTAGCGTCCTTTCTTTTGGGACTTCGGCAGTTTCCTGAGTTGCAGTGAGAAACCCTTTAAAAATACGTATCTACAAATACACCTTCTGGAAGGGAAGAATCTTAGGAGTACAATTTTAAAAATACCATTGAGTTAATTTTTCTGTTCATATCCTGCCAACACTGTCAGTGTTAACCACACCACCTGCGTCATCACACTGGCCAGAGCTGATCCCACTGTGTAATGCAGCTGCCGTGTTTAACATGTACGGAAGACCCAGAACCCAGCAGCCTCAGCGGGAAGCGGGCCGCCAGTTCAAAGCGGACTGAACTTCTGTGATCTGTGGACGTCAGCGCGGTTTATATTTTGCTAGCGAGCTGCGGCACTCATTGAAGAACTGCTTAAAGTCACCAGTATGATCTGGAATTAGGGATTCCTCTGGACAGGATGTTCCCTTCAGAATATGATCGTTTGTATACAGTTTCATACATACTCTACAAATTCAGCGGCAGGCCCTCTGTTGCCTAGTTGTGGACTCTGCTCTGGGCTGTGTTCTGAGTGAGCGCTTGGCGGACCCACTGTCCCTGCACAGCCTGAGCCTCGGCCTGCCGTGACAAGTCCTCCATCCACGGTGCATGCGCACCCGTACCTGTCAATTAGAGGATTAGCTTGTACGCCGGGAGAGGGTTTGAAATGTCTGGTAAACAGCTTTGGGCGATACTGGCACATAATGAAATAAAACGTGGAGAACTTACGATTGTGGGTTCCGTCAAATCAAGTTGTATCGTTGTGTGAATGAAGGGATGAACACAAGTGACTAAAAGGCCCCCTCTCTTGTAGGTTGGCACGCTGGATGTCCTGGTTGGCTTGTCGGACGAGCTGGCTAAACTGGATGCGTTCGTGGAAGGGTAAGGTGCTCACCTGTCTGTCACCAGGCAGCCCGCGTGTGCGGCTCAGCAGGTCACCAACACACGGCTGATTGGTTTAGGAAATAAGGGCCTTTTTCTTTGTAAATACAGTTTATGAAAGAATAATTTACATACAGTGAAATGCACATTTAAGATGTGAGAAATCCTCTTTAATACCTTTACTGAGCCGGGGTTTGCATGCCGTGCAGCCCCGTGTTCACAGTACACAGTTGTTTTTCATACAGCCCCAGGGGTGTGCATTCTTCCTCAAAGAAGTGTTTCTTTGGATCCTTTGCCCATTTAATTGGTTGATTTGTCTTTCATTATTGAGTTATAAGCATTCTTTACGTATTCGAAGTCCCTTAATGGCTATGACTTGCAGATATTTTTGTAATTCTGTGGAGTCATCACTTCTTTTTTTGAGACAGCCGCTCTCTATGCAGTTGAAGCTGGTCTTGAACCTGTGTAGCCCAAGCTGGTCTCAAACTGGAAGTGATCCTCCTGCCTCGGCCTCTTGAATGCTGGAGTCACAGGTGTGCATCACCATGTCTGGCGATCACTTTTTCTTACCATGTTTTGTAAAGCACAGAAGTTTTCTGGACTCTGAGTTGTTTCATTGATCTCTGTTTTTGTATTAGAGGGTGAGATCAGGGTTACAAAGAGAAGTGATTATTTTTTTTCCATACTGAGATTGAATTCAGAGCCTTTGTACTGAGTTGCATCCCTAGCTGTCTTTTGTTTTGTTTTGTGTGAGATAGGGCCTCACTATGTAGGTCAGGTTGGCTTTGAACTTACATGTAGCCTGTACTGGCTTTGAACTTTCAGTGCTCCTCCTGCCTCAGCCTCCCAAGTGCTGAGATTACAGATATAGGCCACCATGCTCAGCTAGAGAAATTTTTAACATAACCGCGTGCAGTAACCTAGGTGTTGTGTTTACAGTCTTTATATGGGAGGCAAGAAGCCCCTGTAGGGAACGGTTTTACAGGAGACTTGGCACAAGTAAGAGCTTTGCATGAGGGCAGGCGCTTTGCCCCTGGGATGGAATATTGGGAGGAAGAGGAAGTTGCTTTGGGGTTATGATTCATGTGTTCATGTAGTGCAGATGTGGTGAGTGGTAACAGTAACTACTGACGGCATACGCAAAGACTGAGCTGACAGAAAGGCAGTGTTCTGGTTTCCGCCTTCTCCTCCTCCTGGTTTTGGTGCTGGGCCTTGACCCCAGGCCTCGTGCGTGCTGGGCCTGTGAGTGTGTGAAGAAGCGTGCCGAGGAGACCTGAGCCGCCTCCCTGGTGGGCGACTTCCCTGGTGCCATCCGCGGTCCTCACAGCTTTGGGTCCTGGCTACTGGAGAGAAGCTGAGGAGGAGGCCCCAAGCACACGGCGGCTGGCGGGACGTGCGGGTCCTTCCTCCTCTCCTCCGTGGCTGGGGCGGCCGCTGAGTGATGCACGCTGTCCTGAACGCGGTTGCGAGTTTGCAGGGATTCTGTCGGGCAGGAACCTGGGAGGTATTTGGGGCAGGTGTTGGTGGGCTTGGTGCCCTGTGCTTTGTCGCCCTGTGCCTGTCTTCTGCAGTCGACCTGAAAGAGCCGAGAAACTTTACAATGTGTTTGGCCTTTGGAATGACACGTGGTAGCTTCATGACTCAGATGTTCCAGCTTTGGAGGCCTCAGCATTGTGGTGTTTGGAGTCATAGTTTATGCTTTGTCAAAAATCTAATTTTTAGAATGGTTTATGTTGAAGTGACTGTGTACATTGATCTAGATACTCTTTGTTTTTAAAATTTATTTGAGACTCACTCAGTAGCCCAGGCTGGCCTGGAACTTATGATCCTCCTGCCTCAGCCTTCTGAGTGCTGGGATTACATCTGTGTGCCACCATGCCTGATCTAGCTGGTCTGAGAGAGGCACACAGGGAGGTCACGGGGTACCCAAGTGTCTGTAACCGCAGGTTAAGCAGGGGGAAGACCTATTGCTTGCATCACAGTTTCTGAAATGGCTCTCTGCCTTCCTGGGTTCGAGGTCGCCCAGTGCAAGGTCGTCGTTCCAGCCCTGGCTGTCTTTTCTGGCCCTTATTGGTTGAGGTTTACACTTCCCAGTCTTCGGCTGACCCTCCCCCCGAGCATGCAGCCCTCTGCATGCATGCTCTGTCCCGGTCCTGCCCCTGCCGCTCCCGCTAGTCTGGCACTGTGCTGGCCGGCTGCTTTCTGCCGTCTCCCCGGCTCCTCCTCAGCTGGCTGGGTGCTTGTACGCCTCGTGAAGGTGCTGATTTTGTCGGGTGTAATTTTTGAGTGTGACCGAGGACTAGAGGCAGCGCTGGGTGGAGAAGGAGCGTGAACCCCGGAGTTGCGTGGCCCTGCCTGCGCTGGTCTTCTGGCTTGGGCTGAGTCCCTCACTTTCCTCGCACCTTGATGTCATATCAAAGGAAGAAAATGAAACATCTGGGCTGGGAGCCTGTGCGGTTTTGTTACTGGTTTCTTTTTTTTTTCTTGGTACCAGGAATCGAACTCAGGACCTTGCACTTGCCAGGCAGGCGCTGTGCCACTGCGCTATCTCCCCGGCCCTGTTACTGCTTTCTCCTGTAGCGGAGCTGCCTGTGAGCAGTGGTGTCCCATGAGTACGTAGTGCGTAGGCCTCTCCAGTGTCACGACAGCTTCCCCGCGCTGCTGCCTGCCGCCCTTCCCCGTGCAGACAACAGCAGAGCGTTGCACTGCGGGGTTTTCCATGTGCCACAGCCGCCATCCACAGCATCTCCCTCTGCAGCTCCCACATTTCCTTCGTAGGCTGATAGGGGTTGGGGTGTTCCCATTAAGCCCCCAGTTACCCTGGTGATCTTGTGTCATAAGGAAACCTTGGTCTACCTCGTCCTTTCCCTGTTAGGTAGCAGGTAAGAGCCGTTTCTCCTAGATGTGTGTACTTGGAGAATAGTCGAGTTCATGGCTGTGCACGCTGTGTCCACTGGGTAGCCTGGAACGCAGGTCTTCTTTCCTAAACATGCTGGCGGTGGGTTTGTGTGTTCTTACCCCACAGGGTGGTTAAGAAGGTGGCTCAGTACATGGCTGATGTCTTGGAGGACAGCAGAGACAAAGTGCAGGAGAATCTGCTGGCCAATGGAGGTAAGCCAGGGGCTCATGGGCCGTCTTTATTAACTCATTCGACGCGCGTGACCTGACTGCCGAATCAAAGAAGGGTGTAAAGCGATCTGTGAATGAACATGTTAAATACAGTAGAAGGCCATTTAAATGCAGTTGTTACTGAATTTGGTGACATTGTCAGTTACACGCTGTCCCCGAATCAGTCCTGTGGAAGATACTCTGAAGTACTGTAGCTTACCGTACAGTGCACGGTTTCGTGCTAGCAAACTCGGAAATCTCACGTCTACAAGTCAGTTTCTCAGTTACGTACCTCAGCACCTTTTGGGTTTTAGCTGCTGTCTTCCCCAGCTGTCTGCATTTCGTAGTCTCCAGCCTTGAAGCCCTGGAATAGCAGTCATGCATGTTTTTGCACAGTAATGCCCCTTACCCTCAAATTTGAATATGGCTTTTCTTGTACCCATAAAAGAGTTGCCTGACATCTCTGTAGCCAGGGGCTACATAGTTTGTCTTGTGATAATGGCTTCCAAAGAAGACTTTGACCTCATGGTTGTCGTTTTTTTACTTGGACTTGTTTTCTAAGGCATTTGCTTCATTTTAAGTTAGATCCCTCTTAAGTGATAAGCCATTTAAATAAGAAGTGACTGTATTCACCCTATATGTTATTGCCTTCCAGGGAAGGTCAGTTTATTAAAATCCAGTGTTCTTCTAATCTCATTTCTTTGCCTTGAAAATAATACATGTTCAATAAATAATTAATTGGTTAAAAATACAATAGTTCTTGGTTTTTGTTATAATAGTGATCCTGGTGTAATTGCTTACTGTTTCTGTTAGAACAGAAGGTAGATATGCTAATTTATGTCACCTTTACTGATGTAGGTATTTCCTACACTAGAGCAGTCAGTGTGGGCGATGAAATGGAGGTGGTGATTTGGAGGTGGCAGTGTCTAAAACTGCTTTTGGAAAAACCTGTGCTGCTGACCCACTGGGATTCTGTAAGGAGAAACTAAGACAGGATACGCCGATAGGGGTTACTGTGTCCGTTAGCTTTGTTGCACTTGGCTTTTGGGCTTCTGGGCTTGGTCCTGCTGGACTTGAGGGGTGAAGTTCTTTGGATTGTTAAGCTTCCTGGGCTCGAGTAACCCGTGTCCCTTTGGTTTCACTGTTTTTTCTTCTCCCCATTTGGAAGTGAAAGGTCCACATTTTGAAGATTGCTGAAGAGTAGAATAGTCACTGCTGGGTGTTAATAGGAAAGCTCCTTTCTAGTTTGAGGACATTTTTGAAGGAAAAAAAGTAAATTTAATGTCAAATCAGATTTATCACAGAGACAATTAGAAGTAGTCTTTGTCTTTTCTCCTACATATAAAGCATATCATGAATGTGTACATATCCCGTGTGTTGCTGATCCCATTAGAGAGAGCATCTTTATATATTAGAGCCACTAGAAGAGATTACAAGGTAAGCACCCTTGTTACTCCATGTTACTTAATACAGTTCCACATTTATTTAATCAGGACTCTTCAGAAATGACATCCTTACTGATGTCAGTGCTGGCATTAGACAGTACTGCTGTGCAAAAATAGATGTAAAAAATCCTATTGCTTCTCCTCAGCGGTCAATTTATTCCTTTATTTCAGTTGACTTGGTTACTTACATAACGAGGTTCCAGTGGGATATGGCCAAGTATCCGATCAAGCAGTCCCTGAAAAATATTTCTGAAATAATTGCCAAGGTAAGAAAAACATCGAGACAGGTAGGACACATGGATTTAGAGTGGCTCCCTTTGTTTTATGACTTAGCTATGGAATACAAGCAGGAGGTAACCCCTCCTACCCCACTGTTAGGGGTTGCAGGGTGTTTAGAGGTTGCAGACATTGCCGAGTAGTGTGACACTGTCACGTGTAGGTTGTCTGAGCTGTATAGTGTATACTTACGTGGCTAACTTAAATGTGTCAACAGTGTTTCAAAGGCAACTTTAAAATTCAATAACGATTATTTATGCAAGCATTCAGGCTACCTTAGATCAGGTAGAATGGGAAATTGAAATCTAGGAAAGATCTGAGTTACCCAGACCGATGATCGTAGTCACTCAGGCATCAGTATGTACTTTCTTGTTCAAACGTTCACCTTCGTGGTTTCTGACCTTGTGACTGTTTAGCACTGACCCTGGGCCCTGAGATCGTGTGTTTTTAGGTGCAGTTTTAGGGAGCAGGGGTCCCAAAGCCCGCCCATGCACGCACCAAGCTAAGAGCCCTGCTTGCTTATTTA
>NW_004955417.1:27363946-27373954 GCF_000276665.1 Chinchilla lanigera
GATTGAAGCCTTTGCTGAGGCATCTTCAGCCCCAGGGGCCTGCAGCCCGTTGACATGATTTTTACAGTAAAATATCAGTGGGATTGCAGGCCTGTGGTGCTGGCCCTGGAGAGGCCAAGACAGGTCAGGGCTGCTCTGGACTGCACAGCCGACACTGTGCTCCACGGCCCCCCAAAAGCAGTACCGTAATACAGTAATGACAGGTACACTGCGTGCAGACTAAAACATTACTAGGAGACATTCATGTGGTGAAAATGAAGGTGGTTATTTTTTAAGTGACCCTTTAATGTAGTTTTAGAGAATAGGATATTCTTACATCAGGAACTAGTAGTAATTTTTGTAGACGTTAAAAGTCCAACTACTTCAGTTATTTTAATGGAAGTTGATGCGGGAAAATCTGATGTGTTTTTATCCTTTTCTGTGTTGAAGGGAGTAACACAGATTGATAATGACCTGAAGTCCCGCGCCTCCGCATACAACAACCTGAAGGGGAATCTTCAGAACCTGGAGCGAAAGAACGCGTGAGCACCGGGGCCCGCGGGAGCGGGGCTTGCCCTGAGCAAGGGTGCCGGGCTTAGTGCCTTCCAGCTGCGCCGCTGCTGGGATGGCAGAGGTGTTGTTTTTAGTCTGCTGGAGAAAAGTTCATTAACCTAAGTTTGCAGAATTCAGGCAGAAACAAGTGTGGCTGGTTGTTTATTTCATAAACACCTGTGAAGCAAGTCATGATTTATCCCTTTATCCATTTGGGATATCTCACTAAAAGTGTTTCTGAGGTGGACTGTTCCAGGCCAAGGCCTAGGGTCGTTGCAGAGCAGTGACCTGCTGTGTAGAACCCTGTCGTGATGCAAGTCTAGGCTTTCCCACTGCTGTGACTGCCCCCGGAGTGAGACGTCCTCAGCCGCGGCACGGAACTCTGGAGGTGTGCACACGAGGCCCAGAGAAAGGGGTCCCGAGGTGCTGTCGTCCCAGAACCGGTCAGGATGTTCCTGCCCCGGGCACATCCCACCCCCCGGAAGACCAGAGACTGGTGGGAAAGAGCGATTAGTGGGCTAAGTGACGAGAACTGCTGGCGTCAGCTGATGTCAGGGAGCCGGGAAAACCGAAGGTGCTGCTTAGAGGATGTGACTCCGTAATTACAGCAAAGTCCACTTTAATTGCTGTCTGAGGAGCAGCCTTTCTGTCGGGCTCTGGCAGCAAGGAAGGCTGAGTTAGCACAATTACAGCAGGCTCGGAGGAGGCTGTGAGGGCAGACTGGAGGGGCGCCGTGGAGGTGGCTGGCTGTTGGCTTCTTGGGTAGTGTCTTGCTTTTCTTTTGTTGTTGGGACAAAATACTTGATGCCCAAATTAAAGGAAAGGTTTATTTAGCTCACAGTTTGTGGAGGTTTCAGTCCATAATCAGCAGGCTCCAAGGCAGCATAGAACATGGTAGGGGGCAACAGTTTGTGATAGCAGAAGACAGCAGAAGCAACAAGAGCGAAAGGGAAGAGCTGCCGCAAGCAGCCTCTTTCCCTGCCTTACATTGTAAGGAAACTACCTGTCCCAGGCCAGTGTAGCACTCACACCCATAATCCCAGCACTGGACCACGGACCAATCAAAAATTCCAGAAGCCCTCCCCATGACTGCATGAGGCCTTGGGGGACAGCTAGACACAAACCATGAGAGGCAGCGCAAGGCTGAAGGCACGGAGCCCTCTCGTGAGACGTGTTTTTAGTGCGTGTGGAGATGGCTGGTCTGCTCTTCGCTTGTGTGACAGCAGCACGCAGCTCTCTAACCGTCTCCTTCCTCCTCAGAGGAAGTTTGCTCACCCGAAGTCTGGCGGAGATCGTGAAGAAGGACGACTTTGTTCTGGACTCGGAATACCTTGTCACCTTACTGGTGGTCGTTCCCAAGTACGTATCTCCTTGTGAAAGTCCAGGTAATGTTAGTGTCTGGTACTGCAGTTTGAGGTTTTCCAAAAATGTGTACAGAAGGAGCATGACCTGTCACCAGCATTTTGTTGTGTGGCTTACACAGTTACAACTTCAGATTGGTAGAGTTGGCTCACTAAAAACGAAAGGCTAAAGTAGTGTTTTTGTTTTGTTTTTTGAGACAAGATTTCACTGTGTAGCCCAGACTGGCCTCAAATTCATGGCAATCCTCCTGCCTCAGCCTGCTGGGATAGCAGGCGTGCGTCACCATACCCGGTCTAAATTAGTGGGATTTTTAAAAACAGATTTTAGATTTTTTAGAATTGGAAAGTCTTTTTTTTTTTTTTTTTTCTGGAAAATCTCTATGATTAGTTGGACAAATTAGAGCCCTGTAGAACCAAAGAATGGATTTGATCAAGGTGAGCAAATTATTTCCTGTCAAGGGCCTGATAATAAGCATTTTTGAGCCGGGATAGAAGTGCCTTTGGCTCTGCTGGCGGTGTGATCTATCACTATGCGTCTCACCGTGTCAGCTGTGTGGCTCCAGTGAAGCAGCCGCAGACGATGTAGAAATGAAAGGTGAGGCTCTGTGTGCGAAGAACTTCACCCCCCAGCACAGGCCGTGCCGTGGGTGCAGCATGCTCCCGGGCTGCCTGCCTCGGAGCTCCTCTGACCAGGCCCTCTGTCCGTGTTGGGGAAGCGAGGCCTGCGAGAGCGGCAGGTCGGAGCTTGGGCCGTGGGAGACGGCTGTCAGCTGCGTCTCGTCCTACACTGCAGTCTGCCTGTCGGGACTGTGGGGGGACCCGGGCTGTTTTCAGAGCGTGCTTGTGTGAAGCCTCCCTTGCTTGGAAGCTGCTCATTTTGGTCAGGTTAGGGCCCTGCAGTGCCAGAAGCAAAGGGAGGGAAGCAGCTCCGTGGGCTCGTGGCGCTGCAGTGTTGTGTAGGCTCTTAGATTTCTCTCTGCACGCGGAGAAGGGTGTAAAACTAAGGGGTTCACTCCACAAGTTTAGTGTTGTAGTTATGCAATTTTTCTGCTATTTTGGAACACTGATTATTTATAATACATTTCTGTGTATCTGTGCTCTTGCACCACATGGGGAAATCACCTTTGCCAGTATGTCTCATTCAGCCTTGCCTTAAAATTTGTGTTTAGAATCCCAGCGTCTCACAGTTTTCTGTCCCTCGTAGCTGACACGTGGGGCTGCCTGTGGCGCCTTGCACACGACACTGCGTCTCTCAGCCCCGGCTTGCGTGTGCTGCGTTCGTCTCGCGTTGTGGCACAAAGCTGCCCCCCCACGCCTGTGGCCTTCGCCCTGTGGCCTCGGGCGCTTCGGCCCTCCTGCTTCCCGCCCTCTGTGCTTTCTGTACATGGTCTTCTCAGCCCTTCACACTGGCCGGGATCAGAATGACGGTGATCTGGGTGTGGGCTGTTCTCATGTACCCGAGGCCTCACGCTTACCCACCAGAGAGGTGGAAAACCTCGGAGCGTCAGCGCGGGGCTCGCTTCCTCTCCCAGCACACGGCCGGGCCCCTGTGCGGCAGTTGCTGGACACGAGGCGGAGCACACGGTGTATTCAAAAGCCGTCCTCAGCGGGAACACCTTTGTTAACTGTAGCCGCGGTTCCTTTTTGCACATCCCCCCCGCCCCCGCCCTGCTCTCCCTTCCTGGTGCGGCGGGAAGCAGGCCTGCTGTCCGGCCGGGCTGACCCTACCTCTCCGGCAGGTTGAACCACAACGACTGGATCAAGCAGTACGAGACGCTGGCCGAGATGGTGGTCCCCAGGTCGAGCAAGTAAGTTGGGGTCTCCGCCAGCTGTCTGTGTCCTGGAGTTCCTCCTAACGGTTTGGACGTCGTCTTCGTTTTGTGGTAAATTTATAACTCCAGAAGCAGCATTTTTACTTGGCCCAGGCTGGCTGAGGCGTTCAGTTTATAGGCCCGAGGCTGGAGCGTGCCAGGTGAAGCCATTGGCCCAGGGCCTCACACGTTGCTTGTGGCGGGGCTGGGACCGAAACCCAGGTCTCTGGTGTGGAACCTTCTTCGGCCTTGGGCTGCCCAGCGCGTGATTGATTCCCCAGTTTCTCTTGAAAAGAAGTGGCCCAGGTGGCCACTCACGTGAGTGCTGTGTTGCCCTCCATTGATACGCCAGATCGCTTCCTGCCTTTAAAAAAGTCTTTACTAGTTTCCCGGTTTGACACACAGTGTGGCGTGTAGTATTTACACCTGCCTGCGAAACTGCTTGGGAAGTGGTTCTCGCTGTCGTAGGTGAGGGAGGCTGGTGCTTAAGTGGTTGCCGCAGTGTCCGGTGTCTGAAGTGGCAGGGCTAGGACCGGACTCCTCTGGTCCCGCAGGCTTCTAATGCTGCTCTGGGATACGTTCCCCTGCGTCCTGCCACCGCCTCGCAAGGTATTCTCGGAGAAAGTCCGAGACACGTGTGTCTGCGCCCAGAGTCCTCAGGGAGACCTTAGAAAAGACAGGTGGAGGAGCAGCCGTGTTAGGAAGGCCGGCCCGTGACGTCGTTTCTCCCCTCATGTCGTGTCATGAGACGGGGAGGGCCTGGGTTCTGTTGTGCCTCCGCTCGCCCTTGCTGTGTGGTCTGGGGTCAGGCTGTCCATTGGCCTGGTTTCCTCTGTAAGCTGACGAGGGCCCTTCCCGTGGCCGTGTCCAGGGCTGGCCAGCAGCATGCCGACAGTCTGGGAGCATAAGTAGCGCCCACGTCCTGTCAGTGTTGCTCTTAGAGAACTGAGCCATGAACGGTGCTCCCGGGGAGTTTCCCGTGGGAGGGGCGCCCTGCACGATGCCGTCCCTGCCCCGTCCCCCGGCCCCCGTCCCAGCCTAGGCAGAGGACGGGGTGAGGACACAGGGCACCGAGACCTTCGGGAAGACACGTGCAGGCCGTGGGCTGCTCAGGCGGCCCCAGCTCGCTCAGGAGGGAAGGCTGTGAGCGCATCCCTTGGGTGGGTCCGGCCTTGGCCAGCTGACTTGGTGGTGGGAAGGGGAAGACAGCAGGCGGGAAGAGTCGCCACGACCGCTTGTCATCTGGGTGAGCCAAGGGCGCTCGCTGCCCTCCGCGGTCCCCGACCTGTGCCCGCCGGCCGCTCAGTTGGGAGCTGCCCGGAGTGTGCAGAGTGGGCTGGGCTCGCCCTGGCCCGGCCTGGCCTGGCCTTCCCTCCACTCACAGCTGGCTGTGAAGGAAGCCTTTGGGTTGCCATAGTAACCCAGGTCTCTGAGTAAGTGCTGCGTGTCCATTGTTCTGAGTGCTGTATGCCAGTCTCCAGTTGGCCCGATGCATTATAGATGGTGACACTCACTTGATACTCCCTGGCAGGCCGGGCTGGTGGGTCAGCCCACAGGGACAGTGGAATTTGGAGGTAGAAAAACAGATTGAAAAGTACTATCCTCAAGCTTAAAACAGACAATGTTTCTCTTCTCTCTTTTTTTCCCTAAGTACTAGGGATTGAATCTGGGGCCTTTGCACCAAGCTACATCCCCAGGCATTTTTTGTGTTTATTCTGAGACAGGGTCTTGCTCAGTTGCCCAGGCTGGGCTTGAACTTGCCACCCTCCTACCTCAGCCTCCCGAAGCGCGGGGATTACAGGTGTGTGCCGCCACGTCCGCTGACAGTTTTACTTCTAGAATGCACAGAGTGTGCATATTGCAAGCCGTTGCCCTTTGGTTGGCGGGATTGGCCCTGGTGCCCGTGCGCGGTGAGCGGCAGGGTGGGGGCGGGCGGGGCTGGCGGCTGCTTCCTGACACTGTTGTCGAGGGGCACTCTCCATGTGCCTGCCGCATGACCACTGTCCTTTTTCCTACCCTGAAATTTTAGAAAGTCTGATTGGATCTCAAACATAGTTAAGAAAGAGAGAGAAACTTGAAAGTGCAGTGCCGGCCTGCTGAGCGGGACCTGGGCACCGCACCTGCTCCGATGGCGGCTCTCGGCGGCCGCTGCTCAGCCCAGCGCAGGCTCAGACAGGGCAGGCGGCTGGGCGGGGCTGCGGCTGGGCGGCTTCGAGGTCCCAGAGAGCGCTGGCCCTCGCTGCCGAGCGTGGCCTCGCAGTTCCCTCAGAGACTGGGCTGCACTGCTGAGGGGGATGCGGGCTCAGCTGCGGGGTGTGTGGGCCCCGGTGGGCACAGTTCTGGCTGGCAGGGCCTGGCGGGGACGCGCTCGGTTCCTACTCCCTGGAGAACGGGGTCCGGGCCTCTTCTCTGCATGGCTTCTGTCGCTTTCCCTTGAGTTCCCGTGTCACTTCTGTCACTGCTGCTTGTGCCTGGGACTGCAGCCGTCCCCTCCCTGAGGATCTCGAGGTTGGCACCTTTCTCCAGGGTCTGCGGCTGCCCCTCCCTCGCCGTCGGCCTCTGCCAAGGGTTTGCCTCTGGAGTCTGAGAACCTCTGAGCCGGCCGGGTTAGGGTTTTGTGTTTTCTGACGTCATCTCTCCCTCACTGCCTGGACTGTTCCCAACTAGTCACACGCGCTCCTCCTGCCTCTGCCTCCCGAGTGCTGGGACCACAGGTGAGGCTACCACAGCTGTCACCTGCCTCTGTCCCCGTTGTCTTCACTCACGAAGCTGCACCCTGCTTTTGCCTTCCTCCCCTCCGCCTTGGCGTTGATTTCCTCTCCTCATTTACCTGCTGGCCGTGGGCTCCGCACACTCACCCCAACCTGCGGCAGCCCCTGCCCTGCCCCGCATGGCCTGTGCCTCTTGGTACTGAGCTCCACGAGGCCTTGACCCTGCCCTGTGTGCACCCGAGACTCATGCCTCTCAGTTGGGGTACTGTCAGCCTGTCCAGGCCCTCTGTGGATCTGGTCCCGAGAGCCCCACGAGGGCAGGGGTGACATCATGTGGCTGCGGCTCAATGCATGCCAGATGGCTCAAAGGCCACACGCTGACGACGTGTGGCTGTGTTTCCTGAGCTTTGTAGGACTTCTCCTGGGGACAGAGAAGGCAGATGAGGTGGCTTTGGTTTTTTTTTTTTTTGAGACAGGATCTCACTCTGCAGTTCAGACTGGCCTTAAACTCACTATGTAGCCCAAGCTGGTCTCAGACTCACAGCAATCCTCTTGATTCAGCCTCCTGAGTGCTGGGATTACAGGCATGGGCCACTACACCCGGCTGAGGTGGCTTTTACAGACTTGGTTTGCTTTTTTGAGACGGGGTCTGGCTAACTAGGTTATAGGCTGCCCTTGAACTCACAGCAGTCCCCTTGACTCAGCCTCCCAAGTGTTGGGATTACAGGGCTGATTGTGCATGCCTGTCATCCCAGCACTCAAGAGTGAGACCCTGAGTCAAAAAAAAAAAAAAATTGCCCCCAAACCAAAGTATCTTTAAAGCCCATAAATACCCCTTCAGTTTTATGAAACTTATTTTATTTCAAGAGTGCCTCATTGTAAATGAAAACTGAATGTTAACAAAGCCATGAAGGGCCCAGGAGTACTTGGGAGCGCGGCTGTAGTAGTGGCTGGCAGTGGTGGCCAGACTTAGCTGTGTCCACGCAGTCCGTGTGGTTTTTGTCTGTCTGTTCTATCTCAGTAAAGGTGATTTATGCAATATCACAAACCTTAGAAGCTTGTGGAAGACAAGGACAGAAAGCCCGGCCCAGGGTCCCTGCCACAGCCCCACCCTGCCTCCTAGCCGGTGCAGGGGCGCTGTCCCCGGGGCAGCAGAACTCCCGGAAGTGGAGTGGCGTATTTTAGGGGCCACGCAGCTTATCCTTCCAAGGAGCAGCTTTCCCACCCCACAGTCGCACTGGCCTTTCTGGTGGTTCTGCTCCGTGGCGCTCACGTCTGGGAAGGGCTTCGGGGTGAAGTCGCAGAGCTGCAACTCTGACACTCCGCGGTTTGGAGGGGGGCTCGGCCACATGGGCAGCACCCTGGGCCCGGCCAGGTGTGGGCTTCGAGGCTGGGCGTGGTATGCGGGGCCGGCAGGCAGGAGAGGGTGCACGGACTGCGGGAGAGCAGGGCGCGGTGCCTGCGAAGCCTGCAGCTGGGTTCTGCTGCTCGGGCCCAGTCCATGGCTGATGGCGTTGGTTCATAAGAAGTTGGGTGATACAGGGTGCGGAGGCGTTGGCACTGCGGCCTCAGCCTCAGAGCTGAACCCTGAGCAGCCTCTGAGTTGGAGCGGAAGGACGCGTGATGAGTGTTCTGGTGGCCTGGGCATGGCTGTTGTCCCCTGCTGTCCGTCCCTTCCTCCCTCCCGACCCCACCCTTGGAAGGAAGACGCTGCCAAGGGCAGTGCTTGAGACGAGCTTGTCTCTCTCCCCCAGTGTTCTCTCGGAGGACCAAGACAGCTACCTCTGCAATGTCACCCTGTTCCGGAAGGCCGTCGACGACTTCCGGCTCAAAGCCAGGGAGAACAAGTGAGTCTGCTTTTCCTGTTTGTGTCGTCTCCTTGGAGCAGCTGTGGATGGTGTGGGCCAGCTTGTTTCTCCCCAAATGCAGATTCATTGTTCGCGACTTCCAGTACAACGAGGAGGAGATGAAGGCAGACAAGGAGGAGATGACGCGGCTCTCCACCGACAAGAAGAAGCAGTTCGTACGTGTCTGGTCTTGTCCGTTGTGTCGGGCCCACCGTGGGGGCGCTGCTTTCCTCTCAGATTGCCCTGAGGATATTTGGGGTTACTTTTCTGTTGAATAGTCAGTGTGTTTCCTCTAAACACGCTTAGCTGTGTAAGTAGTTCTCCTAAAAATACTTAGCTGAAAAGGAAGTGCTCTGCCTGCATCCAAGCCAGGCGCTAATTTTAAGCATGGGCGTCTGGTGACCGTCTTGTAGGGAAGCGGGGCACGAGTCCATGAGGCTCTCTTCACAGCAGGAGCGTGCACTTTCCCGAGGGCAGTCTTTTCCGTCCTCAGGCGTCCAGGGAAGCGGTTTGCATTTGCCCTGGTGAGAGCACACCGCCGTCCCCCAGGACATGAGGCAGAAGCCCTTGTGGCGGGAGGCGGGAGGGGGGCGGGAAAGGTGAGGTCCCCTGAAAGTGTCCAGGTATTGCACAGACCACGTCTGCGCCTGCAAGGGAGAAAGCTGTCCCTGGGCAGGGCTGTCCGGGGTGGCCACCGTGCTGGGGAGGAGGCAGAACCTGTTCAAAGAAGGGAGATTTTGACCGAATGTTTCCGTTTCATTATTCTTTCTGCCTAAATTAATGGGCTGGTACATCCCAGTGAGCCTCGTAATGTTACCCAAATGTTAGCTGAGTTGGTAGTGCATTTCTTTGAAGTATGAAAGGAGAGATTAGTTAAAATCTTTTCCTAAAAGGAGGTATTTAATCATACTGAACGATTTAAACCAGGCATGGTGGCATACTGCCGAAGGCTGAGGCAGGAGGATCACAAATGTGAGTCTAGCTTGGGCAGTTTGGTGACTCAGTGAGAGAGCTCGTGTCAAAATAACGAGTGGAGAGAGCTGAGGCTGCAGCTCGGTGTGCAGGCCGTGGGTTCAGTCCCAGTGCTGCCGGCAGGTGCATAGCCAGGCGGGCTGCGTGACAGAATCAGTGCCAGTCCGTCCCGGAAGAAGTGGACAGACCCAGAGGAGAAAACGCGGAGCTGGGCTGTTGAGTGGCTGTTGAGTGACTCATTTTCACAGCTCTTTCATCTTTCTTCCCGAGAGTTATTTTTGAATTGAATTTTGTATACATGTATTAAACGTTTTAGAGTATTTTATAGTAAGTTCAGATTTTTATATTTGAATTTTCAGACCCAGGGCACGTGTTTAAACCACTTTATACCAGTTTAAACTACTTCTGTAAAAGTGTATGTCTTTGTGTTATTGTCAGGGGTGTAGCTCAGAGGAGGAAACGGCATCAGCACTTGCCGGTACCTAAGAAAGCCTAGATTTGTCTGTGTTAGCAGGTTGGTGTACCCGCTCCAGTGTCTGCCGAGGCTGCCGCTGGAGGGTGACCTTCCTGTAACCCAGGGCTGCGAGGTCGGACAGTCCGAGACCGGGGTAACGAGAGGGAGCCTCCCGGCAGGGGCTCTGTGCGGCCCTTCTCCGAGGTTACCGGGAGCCGGCTGTCGGAAAAGCTCGACCTTTTTGCCGTCCGGAGATGAGATGCGTGTGATGTTTTTTTCTTCTTAAAGGGACCACTTGTGCGTTGGCTGAAAGTGAATTTC
>NW_004955417.1:27374889-27383160 GCF_000276665.1 Chinchilla lanigera
CTCCGCAGCGGTGGAGGCCGAGGCCCCGAGCCGTGGGGCGGAGACGCAGCGGGAGAAGGAGCAGCGCCTTATCCGCAAGAGCAAGTCCGAGACCGCCAGCATCTTCAAGGGCACAGTCGTTTCTCCAAAGAGGCTTCATTTCTTTTTTGGTACCTGGAGTCGAACTCAGGACCTTGTGCTGCCCAGGCAGGCGCTTGTTCCGCCGAGCTGTATCTCAGCCCGTACAGTGCTTGCTTTTAAACAAGCCATAAGCATATGTACTTTAAAATTGCTGTTTTTAACCTTGTGGGCTTTTATGTATTTGATTTTCCACGTCTTGCTGATTTTTTTTCCCTTTCAGACACTACAATCTCACAGGGGCATCAATTAGAATCCTAAAAAAATTGATTTTTCTTCATAGATGCAAGCAAAAGAAATGCAGAAAAAATGAGCCTATCTGTTTGATGCATGTACATTATTACAACATGCGTGTAGCAGAGCTGTCTTTAAAAACGGCACTGGCTTCTTTCTGTGTGTTTTGAAAGGCTTGAACGTCACAAGCCCAGTACCATAAGCCCGAGATGTACAACGGAAGGTTCCGAGGTCTGCACAGGAAGCATGGCGGGCGAGTCGGCTCCGTGCCCAGGGGCCGCAGAGCTGGCCCCAGGGAAGGCGGCCTGGCACCGAGGGGCGGAGGCCTGGTGCCGAGCGCCGCGCGAAGATGAGGGCAGCGCGCCCGCCCCAGGGCTGTGGCGCATAGCTGTGTCCCCGCTTGTTCCGCAGGCCCCGATGGACATTCCCGGCCTCAACCTGAGCCAGCAGGAGTACTACCCCTACGTGTACTACAAGATCGACTGCAACCTGCTGGAGTTCAAGTAAAGCGCGCTGCCCACTGGACAGCCCTGTCGTGTGCGGGTGTGTGCCGGGCTGCATACCGTGTACTTTCAACTCTTGCTTGCTCCTCCCCCTCCCTGGGCGAGTTCTTCCATAGTGCTCCGTGTCTCAGTGTTTTCTTTTTAAGGGAAAATATATATATATTGTTTCTTTTTATTGATCAGGTCTGTAAATGTGCACTAAAACAATCAGAGTTTATTTATGAACAGAGTAGTTTATTTAAAGAGCAGGTCTTGTTCTCTTGGTACTGTGGTATGCGCTCATTCCTGTGGTCACCGCGGCGCCCTCGGCCCCTGGACGCGGGCGGGCGCACGCTCACACCGCCCGCTCCCTGGAGGCGGGACGTAACCTTCAGTAGTTCCGGACGTGCTCCAGAGGTGTGCCGCCCCTGGGCCTGTGCTTGTGAACGCTCCGCTGTGCGCTGTGAGCACAGTCCGCGCCCACAGGAGAGAATGAACCGGCGCCGCAGAGCCGTGTGGTGCGTGTGACTCGGAGGTGACGGCTCCGGGGCGAGCAGTGCGAGCGCGTCACAGCCGGCACGCCGCGCTGCTTCTGGATTGGCACAGCCTTCGCTGAGACGTCCGCGTCTGACTCGCGTGTGATGTCATTGTGCCAAATGCGGGTCGCCGCGGAGGCGAAGATTACTTTCCAGTGTCCGGGGTGTGTACAGCAGTGGTTCTCCCCAGGGAGGAAGCCCGAGGGCCGACTTCGAATAAAGTTGCTAGGAAAATATCCATGGCTGCTAACCTCGAATAAAGTTAGCGACACTGTGCAGCGCAGTCGTGTGTTTTGTCTGAGTCTTTCACACGCTTCCCGCTTGAGAGCGATGGTCATAAAAGCTTCGTTCCAGCATTGCCGTCATTGGGGACAGTCTGGAAGCAGAGGCGCTGCTGGCCTTCCATGCTCGGCAGCGTGGCTCAGAGTCGCGTCCTAGCCTGGTGTTCAGAGCCACCGTGCACGGGGAGGACGGTCCGTCTCCTCTCAGGGTGTCTCGGAACTGTTCCCTTCCGTTTGGAAAATCAGCCTCCAGAACCCTTTCGGCTGTGGAGTTTTGTTACTTCGTAAGCAGTTACTAACATCAAACAGGTCTTTGAAGCAGAGGTGGGTCATGCCCAGCTTCCCAGCTCCTCGCGTTCTTCCAGTCCTTGCCCTGCTCTGCAGTGTCCCCACACAGGCTGCTTTATTTGAAGCAGGCCCCGCACGTCCCTCCCGTGCTGTTTTGCGTGGAGTGCCCATGGGAGCCTGTGTGGCCGCCCCGCGCTGCCCTTTGCCCGGCTGCCTGCTTGTGGTCGCCTCTGCTGTGGTTTGCCCGGCCCACACCCCCGTGTGTTCTGGCCCCTGAGAGATCGTGTGTGTGGAGTTTGTAGGGTCGGAGGGTCTGCCACCCCCAGGCTGCTGCCAGAATCCTAAATTCTAGACGTTTGAAATGTGGTCTTCCAATTTCTGTGCACGAGAGGAAGCTGAGGATGGCGGGCGCTGGCGTTCCCGCAGGTGTTCTTCAGCGGTGGTGTCTGTAAGATGGGCTGTCTCTGTCCTGCGGTGCGCGTGCCAGCGAACACCCGCAGGCTCGCGGAGGCTGCCGGGAAGGTCGCACTCAGACCGTGGCTGCCTCCCCATGGGCGCGGGCAGGGACCGCGCCCTGTGTGTGCAGCCTCAGGTGGTCCTTGTGCTCCCGGGGCCGGACCTGGCTGCCTTTGTGCACGGGGAGGACTCGCTTGGTGCCCAGTGCCAGCCTGGCCCACGGACTGGGCGCGTGAGGTCTCTTCCCCCGGGAATTTCGGCACCCACGCTGGCGCGCTGCAGGTAGGAAAGGGTGCTGTGGCTCCGAGTGAGGGGGCTCTGACACTGCAGCTTCCTTCCACGACGGAGGCTCCTGTCAGGGCCGCAGTGTCCAGCTTACCTGCCCTTCCGGGGGCTTCCTGGTTCTCCTAGAATGGAACTCATAATTTTGAGGTCCTAAACTTCTAGCCACCACTCCCATCCGCTGCCTCAGCCTCCCGCAGGGTGTCCTTGATAAGAGGGGACTGGTTGTCCCCCCGTGGCTTGTGTTGGTTCAAGAAATTTAAGTAAAGCCACAAATTGAGAGTCAGAACCTGAACCTGAGATTTCTGACTTCTTCCTGTTTCCCACCCACCGCGTGTCAGGCGCTGCGGGAGCTGGACGCAGCCTTGACCTTCGTCCAGCGCCTAGGAGACTGCAGAGAAACGTGCAGGGCCAGATGGTCGGGCCGGCCCGGGTCCTCCGTGACAGGCAAGGCGTGCCCAGGGGCTGCGGGTGGATCCTGGGCCCGGTGCCGGCTCTGCCCTGCCTGCTGCAGCCGCTGTGTGGCGAAGGCCCGGCCCAGCGCGGACTTTGGTGCCGGAACCTTCTCTCCGCTCACGGGTCGTGTCCCGAAGGCTGTGAATAGAACGTTTGAAACGCAGCGAGATGTGAGGGTCTTCGCTGGCTGTCTTGGCTGCCTTCGTGTGCACCAGGTTAAACGCTACATCGGCAAGTGTTCCTGACGGCTTCCCGAGGACGCCTCGCCCGCCTTAGGGAAGGCCGCTCGGGGGAAGCAGGGAGAGCTTTGCGAGCTGACGGCTGGTCTCCGGCTTGGGGCGCACCTGTTTCAGCAGTGTGGACTTGCATGGGCTTCGTTTCCTAGAGCTGGTGTTAGCTCCTTCGCGTTGACACCTGAGTGCAACATGCCTGCCTGCCTTTCTTTTCTTTCTTTGCAATCCGCTTTCTCAGCAGGGCCCGTTTTGCTCTGCAGTGGCTCTACCTGGTGCGTATTTTCTGATCTGAAGCCCAGGGCCTCCGGAGGGGAAGGGTCGAAGTACAACCTTGGGGCCATCGAGGTCAGAAGCCTCCTGGCGCTGGTGAGCTCTGCTGCCGAAGACGGGGAGACAGGAGCAGCGGGGCGGCCCGACGACGTAGGAAGGGAAGGCTCGCCGCGGCCCGGCTGTGTCTCGGCGCCTTGTTGGGGGGTGTCTCCGAGTCTTCGTGGGGCGCAGCGCCTCGGGGATGAGCAGACGCGGAGAAGTGGGGCTTGCTGTGGCCTCCCTAGGGACCGTTCCTCCTTCGGGCCCAGACTGGGCGGCGACTTCCGGGCTGGGAGCATCTTCTCCTCGGTGGGGACGGCCACATGGCCCACGCGGGGAGCAGAGGCCGCTCCCCGCCGTGTCGGGGTGATGGAGGTCACGTGCCCTCTCGGGACGGCCGCTCCCGCGATGCGTCACCTCTGCTGAGCGAGCGAGCGGCCAGCAGTTGGTAGGAGGAGCCCCGGAGCGGGACGGCGCGGGTGGAGCCGAGAGGCGGCTGAGCCGCGGTGGAGCAGGGGAGACTGCGCTGCCGGGGGCCTCGGCCCGGAGTAGCCAGAGGGCCGGCAGGGAGCGCCCGGGCTCCGATCCCGTGCAGCTCTCGCTTCTGCAGCTTCCGGGTGTGTGGATGACTCACCGGACAGGTCTGTGACGAGTGAGACTTCGTCCTCTCGCCCGCAGACTGCCACCTGGTAGCTCTGTAAGGCACGCTCTGGGAGCGGTTCTAACGAGCGCGCAGGTTTTATGTGTTGCTTGGGCCTTCTCCGATGGAGCCTGGGGCGGCACAGTCCCGCGTCTTACCACAAGGGGGCGCTCTGGCACCACAAAGGCCGCGGGTCCGTTCTCCACTGCAGCGAGGTCCACGCAGAAGCCAGCCGCTCTGCGGTCTGGTCTGGGCAGTGTCGCTACAAACACGTGCAGTAGAAAGTGCTCAGAACACGCTGGATGTGACTCAAGACTGGCCAGTGTGACTGAGGGGCAGACTTTAAACCTTTGGTTTGGGCTTTGGTTTTTGAGGTGGGTTCTCTGCCTAGTCCAGGCTGCCGATGCTCCTGCCTCAGCTTCCTGAGTGCTGGGATCACAGGCGAGCACTAGCCCACCTCGTGGAGTTTTCCATCTTCGTGTACATAGCTCCATGTGCCGGAGGTGTGGCCGGTCAGCCCTGGGCCGTGAGCCCTCTGCCCCGTGTTGCCGGCCAGTGTGGCGGGATCACATGCTGTCCCTCCCGAGGACAGCACTCAAGCCCCCGCCTTGCACAGGGCGAGCGCCCCTCCATGTCTGAGTCGCGGTCACGCTGCAGGACAGTTCCTGGTGACTGCACGTGCCCAAGGAGGACCACAGAGTCAGTTTTCAGTGTGGGTGTGTTTTGATAGCGTGGTTGTGTAAGATTCTAGTCGGACTTGACTCTCCCAGCCCTCAGCCCACCCGCCCGCGGAAGCGCTGCTCTCAGCAGGGGCCTGGCTGGCCAGCACAGGAAGTTGTGGGGGGATGAGACCGAACAAGGAGTTTGCAGATAGGACTCACAGCAGACCTATCGTTCTGGGTCATCTGGGGACATCTGGGGAGACCCGAAAATTTACACTGGATGCTTCAAGGACTCTGCTCACTGAGGTGCAAGGGACTGTGCCCGCAGATGTTTAGTCACATCTTCCTGCCTAGTGTCTCCTGCCTTCTCTCCATCCCTGTAAAAGGGACACACTTCTCTTTGTTTAGGGCAGACAGGCTTATCGCTCTCTGCATGCCTGCCTGCTCCCAGGGACAACAAATTCCATGCCATGTTGCCTTACACAAACCTGGCGGTCTCTGCTGCACCCCTACACCCCATATTTTACAGGTTGGACACATACTTTTGTGTTTTGAGACAGGGTCTCGTTCTGTACTGCAGGCTGGTCTTGAACTGACTGTGTAGCCCTGGCTGGCCTCAAATTTACAGCAGTCCTCCTGCCTCAGCCTCCTGAGTGCTGAGATTATAGGCATGTGCCACCACACCTGACTACATAAAATTGTTTAAGTGCTGAGGGCTGGGAGTGTAGTTTCATGGTAGAGCACAAGCTCCCTGTTCTCAATCTCTGGCACCCCTTCCCCATAGCCGTCGTAGAAAGGGTTTACAAAGGGGGGCCGGGCTGGGCATGGTGGCACACGCCTGTAATCCCAGCATTTGGGAGGCTGAGGCAGGAGGATCACTGGGAGTTTGAGGCCAGCCTGGGATACAAAGTTCAAGGCCAGCCTGAACTGCATAGCGAGACCCTGTCTCAGAAAGACAAAAAAAAAAAAAAAATGGGGCCAGAGACATCCATTGCAGTATCTAGCACCTACTAAATACAGAGAGTGGGACAACGTTACATATTTACACTGCTGTCACTTGCATTTACAGAGGGCTTGTGGGCGCCAGGCCTCGTGCCAAACAGTTTTGTCTTTTTTTTTTTTTTAGCTTTTTGAGATAGGGTCTCACTATGTAGTCCAGGCTGGCCTTGAACTCATTACGTAGCCCAGGCAGGCCTCAGATTCATGGTGATCCTCCTGCCTCAGCCTGGGGAGTGCTGGGCTGACAGGCGTGCCTCACAACAACTGCAGACACTACTACCCAGTGCTGATGGTGACGCCAGAAGCCAGAGGCAGAGGCAGACACCGCTCCGTCCCACAGGGCTTCTTGGGACTCCAGGACCCGTGTCCCATCCTCGTGCTGGTGTTCCGGCACCAGCTGGCCTTGGCGGGGGCTCTGGGTTGGGTCTTGGGCAGGGCAGGGACGTTACTTAAGATCTGCGGGACGGGGTGCAGGCGGTTGGCTCTGAGTCTGACACTGAATGCAGGGCGGCAGCAGCGTCTCAGGCGGAGGGGTCGGTTTGGGGCTTCTGAAGCACGGAGGTGACCCCAACACAAACCAGGGCCCTGGGGGTGGCAGGGGCCATGGAGAAGAGTGAGCGCCTCTAGCTGAACCGGAGCCCCAGAGAGGATCTCCACCACCAGGAAGTGCTGGCGCACACCTGTGATCCCAGCACTCCAGGCTGAGGCAGGGGGATCGCTGCAAGTTCAAGGCCAGCCTGGGCTACACGGCGAGACCCTCTCAAAGCACAAAGGCCGAGTTCAGCCGCAGCTCGGTGGCGGAGCCTGGGCCCCTCTTGCCTCGCTCAGCCCAAGCCTGAGGCTTCACACTGAGAGCTGGGCCCAAAGGGACTCAGTATTTTGCAGTCAGGGTGTGACTCAGGCGAGCGCTTGGTGCCTGAGGCCCTGCGTTCAGCCCCGTGTGTGAGTTAAAGAACTGGTGTGGGCTGTAATAGAAATTTCAGATGAGGCTAGATTCTTCCTGTTGAAAATAAGAGATCCCTTTCCTGTGTTTGTCTTTGAGCGGTTACTTGCGGGAATTGAAATGGTAATTTCTGACTTGCAAATGTGTGGAAGGCCTTTTGAAGCCCGGATAAGCAGTTTTGTCAGCTTGGGGACCCGGCAGTGTCTTCCTGAAGCAGGGAAGCCAACGTCTCGGGAAAACAAACATGGAGGCGACAGCACCCAGACCCCCTTGCTGGGGAGGGCGGAGGCCGCCCGCGCTCCGAGGCCAGTGGAGGCGGGCTGCGGCCACGGCTGCCCGGTCCTCCCGTCACTGCACGTCCCGAGGACACCAGGGATGGTGGCAGCAGCTTGACAGTACAGATCTGAGCGCCCGTCCTGCCCTGTGACCCCTCGGCCGAGTCCCGGGGTGCGCGCCCAGGTCTGGTTTTACGCTTAGGCAGTGGGACGTGCGTCATTCTGTACTGCCTCTGTGTCTTGTTTTGCGGTACTGGAGCTGGAACCCGGATCCTTTGCACTGAGCTGCATCCCCAGCCCTTTTTATTTATTTTGTGTATTCTGAGACAGGATCTCGCTGAATTGAACCTGCGATCCTCCTGCCTCAGCCCGAGTAGCTGGGTTACAGAAGGACACTCACACGCCCAGCTCGGCAGATCCCACGCGTGTCTGCCCTGCACCTGGCCCGCCACGCCTGCCCCGGGTCTAGCAAGTGTCACCTTTGTTACAGGATGGTTTCTTTAGCAATGGCTTGCCAATCCGAAGTCTTCCAGGTTCTTCTTGCTTTGAGCAAAGAATTAGACGAGACAAGCCAAAAACAGGTGCCAAACGTTTATTTGAAAAGTGCGAGCTGCTGTACGAGGTGGCGCATGCGTGTAATCCCAGTACTTGGGAGGCTGAGGCAAGAAGATCGCCAGGAGTTCGAGGTCAGCCTGGGCTACACAGTGAGTCCAAGACCAGCCTGAACTACATAGCGAGACCTTGTCTTGGGGAAAAACAAACAAGTGCGAGGTAAATGGCTATGGGAGGAACCAACTCTGCCCGAGAGACTTGGGCCGAACAAAGAAAAATAAGGTTAAAAAAAGAAAAAAAAAAAAAAAGCCCACGCGGGGCGTCTGAGAAAAGCCGCGGCACGCCGGGCCCCGAACTCACGCGGGAGCGCAGCCTGCCTGCATGCGCCCCGCCCCCTTTTCTCCCCGCCACATCTCGTGGGAGCGCGCGAGAAGTCGCGCATCCGGGTCCTCGCGTTGCCCTGGCTCTTGTGATTGACAGGCCGCGCTCGCGGCCGCGGGCTCCTGGGTCCCGCGCGTCTTCCCGA
>NW_004955417.1:27383499-27391254 GCF_000276665.1 Chinchilla lanigera
CCGGAGGCTGGCGCGGGCCTCGGTGCCCCGGGGCCGGGCACGGGATGCTCCTCTGTCCCCACCCAGGCTCGTTCCGGGACGCTACCCCGAGTTGCAAGTCAGTGCTTTTATTTTTAATTTACTATTATTATTACTTGGTTTTGTTTTTTGAGGCAGGGTCTCGCTGTGTAGTTCAGGCTGTGTAGCTGAGGCTATTGTTGATCTCGTGGCGACCCTCATGCCTCAGCCTCCCGAATGCTGAGTTTCACACGTGTGCGTTGTCATGCCCGGCTCGGGCTGGGGTTCCATGTGCACAGCTTCCCACCTTGGCAGGTAAACGGCGTCACCCCACTCTGTGGAAGAGGGAGCAAGAGAGGGAGCTGCCTGGGTCTCCGAAGGCTCAGCCCGCTGTCCCCGTGCCCCTGGGGACCTGGCATCCACACCGCGGGGTGGCAGCAGTGTATGCTCGTTTCTGGGGCTCCGGCCCCGAGTTCAGCTGACCCCGTCTTGGCCCGTGGGCCGGGGCTGAGCGTCGGGGTGGCGCAGAGGGAGGACAGCTGTCCAGAGGGTGACCTCGGGGAAGGGCGGGGCCGGTGCAGGGCGATGGCGCGGGCATGAGCGGGGGCCGCTGCGCTGCCGGGTCTGGGGCCATCTCAGAGGAGCCGAGGTGTCGCCACAGCTTGGGCTGTGCGTCCTCTGGGGAAGAGGAGAGGGGTACAGAGCAGACGGCTGTGCGGCGCTGGAGCTGAGGGTCCTGCCGAGTGCCGGCTGTCACCGGGGTGGGGACCAGGTTCATGCAGGAGGAAGAGCCCGTGACACGAGGCTGCAGCTGCAGAGGGAGGCGCGCCCTGTGCTCTGCGCGCTGTCGTGGTCGGGGCGGGGCGGCTCCTGAGCCCTGCTGGCCGTCCCCCCAGGGACTCGTGGCAGGGCAGTGAGGACAGTCCCTGGCCTGTCACCTCTCGGGGAGACAGAGCTCCCAGTCCCGGCTGCGTGCGGGGTGCCCTGGCAGCTGTCCTGTTGTCCCATGGCTGCACGGAGGGCCAGGAAGCAGCCGTGGCCCCCAAACCTCAGCTTGAGGCCGCATCACAGGACCTGGGGACAGAGCAGGGGACAGGCGGGGAGGGCCTGGAGAGAGGCTGAGGAGGACGAAGCGCTCCCCTGGCTGCCCCGACGCACCCATCCCCGGCCCCGACGCACCACAGAGCTCTCAGCAGGCCCGCTGTGCCCCACACTGCCCGGACCCAGGGCCCCACCCCTGAGCCTGCCTTCAGCAGGATGACGGGCAGGGATCCCCGCCGGCTCAGGACCGGACGCCCGTGCTGCCAGGTGCGGACCATCCAGAAGACTGCCGGGCAGGCTGACCTTGCCAGGGGCTCTTCCCCGATGACCACTGCAGGCCAGCGGGCAGCAGAGGGAGCTGGGGCGGAGCCAGCAGTGGGCACCTGCCACAGCGCCTGGCGGGAGGCCACCCCGGGCACTGACCACGCTGGGCCTTTGGTCCACCCCGCCCTGCCCGCTCCAGGGCTCGGCTGCCAGGAGGGGGCACGGGGCCTGGGCGAAGGGAAGCCCTCCGCCGTCCTCCCCCTGAGCTGCGCTTCTGGGCCGGAATCAGGCTGAGCTCTAAGCTGGGAGCGAGAGTGGCAGCCCTGGGCCTTCTGCAGCCGGAAAGAGCGGAGGGACGGTTCCTGTGTAAATGGTGGTGGAGCCCTGGGCTTCTCACGTGTTATCCCTCGTCTGGGGCCAGGCGGAAAAGCCCGGCAGAAGCTTTTCCGAAAGGAGAGTCCCTTCCGTTCCCACCGCGCTGAGTGAGGTTCTCAGCACAGCAGTCCAGCGAGGCGGGGTCGGCCTCGGACCCTCCTTTCCTGGGAGAGGAGACAGCGCCACCCCGGTAAGTGAAGCCACCCCAGGGCGCGGGAAACAGGTGTCAGATACAGGCAGGAGAAGTCTTGTTTAGTTCATTTTCTTTACAGTGGGTTCTGCTTTAGCAGTAAAAATGCACGTCTGCACTTACTGCTTGCCTCTAAAGAAGCAAACGAGTCTATTCCTTACACTGTGCTTAGTCGGAGTGCTTCTGAATTGAGAGGATCAGAATAGGAGACGAGAGATACCAGCCTGAACAGGCTGTGGGCACTGTGACGGGTGGGGAGACGCTGTCACAAAGTGCTGCCAGCCGCGGCGCGGCTGGGGACGGTGTGCTGGTGCCGCCTCCCACAAGCTCCGGTGCTCGCCCCTCGCCCCTGCGCAGTCAGCCAACCTCAGACTGAAAATGCTGGGAAACATCAGCCCTGGACACAGACAGGCGTTCTTCTTCTTGTCACCATTCCCTAAATGATAAATAAAAGCAGCCACTTACATGGCAGTTACATTACACTAAGTATTTATTTGTTTACTGTTTTGGTTTTTGAGACAGGGTCTCACAACATAACCCAAGCTTGGCATGAACTCACAACGATCCTCCTGCCTCAGCCTCTTGAGTGCTGGGATTACAAGTGTGTGCCACCATATCTGACTTGTATTAAGTATTGTAAGTAATCTAGAGAAGACGTGGAATGTATGGGAAGGTGTCATTTCACCTCGGGGACTTATGGGTGCAAAGGTTTGGTATTCACAGCGAAACCGTTAGGCTCTGGCAACCCTTACAGGTAGATCAAATGCCTTTTGAATAAAGGAATCGCATGAGTCTTTGGGGGCTGGGAAGGAATGCTACACCTGTGTGTAGCTGTCCCCCAAGCCCATGCAGTCACCAGTGGGGCTTTCTCAGAGGTGGCTGGATCTAGAGTGTGTGATTCCTAAATCAGTCCACTGATTGGTTTGGTGCCTGCCCTGATCCCAGTAGCCTGGAGAGACTAAAAGGGGCAGAAAGCAGCTGCCAAGGTCCCCTGTTTGCTTTGCTGTCTTCTGCCTGACATGAACTATTTCTCCTCTGTGATGCCACCCTGCCTTGGAGCCAGCCGATGATGGACTGAAACCGCTACAAACCGTGAGCTAAATAAACTTTTCCTCCCTTAACTTTGGGTGCCGGGTGTTTTGTCTGAGCAATGAGAGAGCAGTAACTAAGTCAGCGCTCACTGGTGGTCATCCCACGTGATGAGCTCTGCACCCTCATGCACGAAACCATCTCCCAAGCCCCACCCCGAAGATGAGAGCCTTTTGGGGGGACATTGTGGACACAACCATAGCAGTCATTTCAGCAGAGGCCACACAGCCACACACCCCAGGACCAGCTCAGGGCCTGTTCCGCCTGAACTACCTGATCAGCCCTGGACACGGGGACCCGGGTGTGCCCAGCGGATGCCCAGAGCCACCTGCGTGTCTGCAACCAGATCATGGAACTGCTGGCCTGGAGCGAGGACTTACTCTGAGCGTGTGTAGTGGATAGTTAGAGTTTTCACCCACCTACCCATTTATTTAAAACTTACTTATTATATATTATATTTATACATTACTTGTACATGGTTTTGCCCTGAGAGGGATTAAAGCGCCTGACAAAAGCACAGACAGAATGTAAATTGCAGGCTGACGGCAGAACCCAGCAAGTACCAAGTGAGAGGGGCTTGGGGGATCCTCGTCCGGAGGGGACCTAGGCTGAGATGGCTGCTTGCTTCTCTTAGTGACTAAATGCACTCTCATCAGACCGACCCTTCACACAGGGCGGCAGGACGTCTCCAAGGCAGGCGGTGCCAGGGGAAAGGCTGCGAGGGAGGGGTCGGCCGTGGGGCCGCTTGCTGGGACTGGGCCCACCCGCCGAGCCAGCCAGCCCACCACCAGGCTGTCCAGGTCTAACAGCCGAGAAGGTGACCGGGTAACGCGGCTTATCCACAACAAGTCCCCAGCACGCACCCAGGGGTCTTCTGCAACCCTTGGAGACCCCACCCCTAATCACCATGTCACTGACTGCAGATTCCCCGCAGGTTCTGGACGCCCTGACAGCTCCTCTCAGGGCCATGAAAGGGCAAACGCTGCACTGCCAGCAGAGGGGCTGAGTCAAGACACTCATTAGCAGCAGTCAGGCCTCAGACGGAGCCCTCAGTCCCGCCCTAAACCCAAGGCCCTTGGTGCTCTGGGAGATGGTTTTGTGCATGAGGGTGCAGAGCTCACTTTTCACTGGCCCTGCCCACTCTTTTTTCTCTTTCATTAAAATTACTGACCTGCTGCTCCGTGTGGGTGTCCTCCTCAGTTCTTTGTTTAGGACACGGAGAACCTGGACAAGACCCCAACCTGGTAACACCTAGACTATCCATACCTGGGGGATGGGAATGGCGGTGGGTGAGCTTTTGGGTTGATGGCTTTTAAACAAGTCGGTTGTCATCCTGTCCCATGCAAGCTTGCTAAAATGCCAGCAAAAACCCTGTACTCCTTCCGGCCTTTGTCAGAGAATCGGGTGACATTCAAGGCAACCGCATTTCTGGAAAGTGAAGGACAGAGCGGGAGCCCCACACTTTGTCTGTGAGCATTGTCCAGATCTCTGATTACTCGATCATGCGTGTTCAGGGCGGATTTCCAGCAGCCCGGTGAAGGGTGAGAGAAGGGAACTGAGATTTGAGCTGCGGCCCAAGAGCTGGCAGGTTAGAAGCCAGTAAGTTAATTTCGTGTTAAAATCGACACTCGCTGGAGGAATGTATCAGAATCCACTCTCCACAAAACAGCACTCACAAAGCTAGGGATGTCCTCCCCAGTCATCCTGGCACTGAGAAGCACACCAGTCTTTGAAGGTCATCAATCAGGCTGCCCCAGGGAGGACTCGGATATCAGAGCGAGGAGACAGGCTTTTAAGCAGTTACAGCAATGCTTGATGACATAAAGGAAAATATGCTTGTAATGACGTAAAGGTAGGAAATTTCAGCAGATAAACAGGAACAATGAAGAGAATCAAATAAAAACCATGGAGTAGAAAAAATAGTCATTGATGGGTTCAGCACCAAAACGAAGGTGAAAGAGGAGCAAGTCCATTTAAAGAGTCAAGAAGCAATGGTGCTGTTGTGGTCAGGGTTTTCAAGGGAAAAGATTTAATACAGGACACATAATTTATAGGATTATTTTATAATATTCACCCAAAGAGGCAAATGCAGAGGAGTGTAGGAGATCTGTCCAGGCACTAGAGACCGAATGGGATCCCATGGCAGTGTCCTCCATGAGCCTAGCTGGAGGCCTGGAAACCACAACGTCTCATGCCAGTCTGTACCAAGGATCTGCACTGGGAAGGCCCACAGGTCCGTGGTGGAGGCTAGAGAGTCTGCGCCAGCGGGATGAAGGATCTGTGCCAGCAGGCTGAGGGATCTGCACGGGAGCCAGGAAGTGACGCTCAAAGTAAGGACCAGAGCTCCCCTGATGAGAACCGCAGCCATCCTCGGCAACAGTGAGGTCCCGAGCAACTCCAAGGATGAGAACAGCTGAGTTCCAGCATGACAAGCTTTTCTAGGAGAATCAACAGCACACCATCCTCTCCATTTCTGCTTTTACGCTGATGGCAACAGTCCTCAGGTGGGCCTTCCACCCCCGGCCCACGCTGATTCAATTCAGCTGTTCCAAGTTGACCACTAGCTAATGGATCACAGGTCCCCTCTACAATGGCCACTTCCACTTGGCAAATTTTAGCCCTAAGTTACTGTTCCCAAACCCCAAGGGGGTTTCAGCTGACTGGCTGTCATCTGATTTGCTCTCTGAAGTTGTCACATGATCTTGCAAGAGGCGGGAGCAGCCGACCCCTGAGCATCCTGAAGGACCCTGTGTCAGTTATAAACCCGTTGTCCCTCAACACCAGTGCCCTTCTGCGTCTGTGACGCTGGGTGGGAATTCTTTTCTTCCTTCCTTTTTTTTTTTTTTCTTTTGGCGTCAGGGTCTTGCTGTGTATGCCAGGCTGGCCTCCAGTTCAGTGACCCTCCGGCCTTAGCCTGCCTAGCACTGGTTCCAGGTGTGCGGGACGGCACTCACCAGGCTGCATTTCACTTTCGCCAACTTGTTGCTTTTGGGTGTGGCCCCCAGGGCAGTAGAGAGAGGCTGGAAGGCAGCAGGACAGGAAGGGGCTTCCCTCCGACACCGTCAGCCGTGTCCTGCTTGCAGTCCCCTGGGCCCTCCGGCTGTGGGTTCCGCTGCTCTGTGGGCCAGTGACACCCACAGATTTTCCCGTCCCCTCAACCCCACGTGTGAAGCTGCGCCTGCATTTACTGTGTGCAGCCTCCATTTTCTTTTGAAGCATTCACTCCTTTCATATCCGTTTCAATTTTTTTGTTAAAACACCTCCAGTGTCCTTCTCCACTGCTGGTGGGGGTGTAGACTGGTGGAACCACTGTGGAAATTAGTGTGGAGAATCCTCACAAAACTAGGATTAGAGCTCCCTCTTAACCCAGCTATTGCCCTTCTGGGTATTTTCCCAGGAAAACTGAAAACATACCACAGCAATGTATGTGCACCCGTGTTGATAGCAGTACAGTTTATAATAACTAGATCTTGGAAACAACCCAAATGCCCATCAACTGAGGAATGGATAAAAAAGATGTGGTATTTTTATACAATGGAGTATTACTCAGCTATACAAACAGATAAACTTGAGGCCTTTATAGGTAAATGGATGCAACTAGAGACCATACTCATAAGTGAAATAAATCAGACTCACATGTGCAACCATCATATTGCCTCCCTAGTATAAGAACACGAAAGAGTAAATAAGACCCAAAATGTACAATAGATATTATGAAAGGGAAAGAAATTGCTCAAAAGAAGAAACAACTGGGATGAGGGAAAGGAGAAAAAGAAATAAGGAAAGGACAAAATATATATGGACGGCTGGGATAACTGTACTGCTGATGTCTAATGGTTTATTGAAAGGAACAGTTAATGCTTTATTTATTTATTTTTGACTAATTTTGCATGCTTATATCTGACAACCTGAACAACTAATTTGAAGACAACAATATGCAATACAATAACCATTGTTGAATTCCTATCATCTCGTTTGGTGAAACTCTGTATCATTTATACTTGTTTTGTTTTTATTTTTTATTCTCTTTAATGGTTTGATCAGTCTTGCATTCTTACATCTGGTAATCTGACCAACTTCACTGAAGATAAAAATATGTAATATAACAACCACTGTTCATTCCTATCATTTTGTTTGAAACCCTGTATCATTCTTATGGTTTTGCCTTGTTTTGTTTTTGTCTATGTTGTTGGCATTTTGCTATTGTTCTTTTTATTCTCTTTAAAACAAACAAAAAGAACACCTCCAGTGTTTCTGTTATTCTGGGTGGCGCCCCTCTGATATGTCTTCTAAAGCCAGAATGCCTTGTATGAAGGGGGCCGTGGGGAATCTGGTAAGAGACGCAGTTTGTTCTGAGACCCAGGATTACGCCGGCCAGGGCTGTGACACACTGCACAATCACGTGACCCCAGAGCCCACGCACACCCGCACCAGCCCTGGATTCCTTCCCCCGATCACCCCACACTCTTGGGGACCACCTTCTCACAGGAGCAACGCGTGGTCGCGGATTTGGGGAAGATAGGTGAGGCCCTAAAGTGCTTCCCCGAGCCAGCCCTGCTGGGCACAGTAAATGCATCTGAGGGAGGCCTTTCTGGAATGTCGGAAATCCCCGCCGAGGGGCTGAGCACTGGTCACCGTGCAAGGAGACCTGACCACTCCTGTCCAGGTGTGGACGCACAGCTGTGCGCTTGTTCCTCCTCCTCTGGCCGTGGGCTCATGACAAACGCAAATCAGCGGATGCATTTCAACATGGCGTGATGTGTGCAGTGCAGGGCCCTGCTGGAGCTACACCGAGGCCA
>NW_004955417.1:27394272-27402667 GCF_000276665.1 Chinchilla lanigera
CTGAAGTTCTATTCTTCTTTGAAACACCTTGATAAGGGTGTAATGCTCTGTTGTCTGATCTTCATGACAGCAGCCATTCTTCGAAATTCATTGAGTTTCTTGATGGTAGCTGAGAGCTTAAAAAAAGCACATCATTTAATTCAACCTTAGAAGAGAATCTACCGGGAGGGAAAATCAACACTGCAGATCGCTCAGACATCTGTGCAGCCCACACACAACTTTTACTAGCTCATTGCTTCCCGGTGCTGCCAGGAGAACACCTCATGCAGCACAGCTAATGGAAAAAATTCCAGTTGTCATTCTCGTATTCATGGTGTGGGCCCGCCTTCGTGCTGTTTATGAGCGGGTTCTGAGTGTGGAGGGAGTATTTCCCACCCTCTTCCCAGTGACTAATCTATCTTTCTCAATTGCGAATGGGATTACTCACTGCAGATACTGCTTGGGCTGGAGAATTTCTCCCAAGGTTCTTCATAAATAATCTTTGTCTTCCTTGCATGACTGATGGAGACTCTGTGGACTCCTCGGGTTGGCCTTTGTGAGGTCCCGGGGACCGTTCACCCCACACTGTGACACCGCGGCTCCTTTGATGTGCAGGTAGCCGCCTGGGACCAGCTGGAGATGGGAGACAGTGTGAGCCAGGAACTGTGTTTTGGTGTCCTGTAGCCCTGGTTCAAACCCTGGCTCGGGGGCCAGGGCTGGCATCAGACAAACCCCTTAACCTCCCTAAGACTCGGGGGTGTTGGGGTGAGAATGCAGACATCGTCAGGTCACAGTCAGAGACAGATGGGGGACAGAGGACAAACTCAGTCCCGGGCCCTCGGGCTGTTATTCACGAAGGGCACAACTTGTGCTTTCTTCTGAGGCAGTCAGGGAATCAAAAGCAGTTTTTGCTAAAACCCACGACCCTGCTCAGGCCTACAGACAGCCACTAGGCAACCAAAACTAAAATAAAGCCCGATATTCACTTTTTAAAACCTGCGTTGACGCTTTGAAGCCCTCTCAGCTCTACACAGAGTCTGGGAAAGGTTTGCCGAAAAGTCATAGCCCTCAACCTACCCAGCCTGGCTTGGCACCCTCCGAGGCACAAGACACCACGCGCAGAGTAACTCGTGGGCAGGGCTCCCAGGGACATCTCATCGTCAGCCTCACAATGTCACTTAGAACCTCTGGCCGTTGTCCTGGCCCTGGGATCCTCTGGGCCCCAGGAGACCACCCAGGCAGAAGCAGCCCTTTCCTGGGGATGAAATCAGAAGTTCATAATAAGAGCAGACTCTGGGAGGCTGAGGCAGGACGCTTGGAAGTTCTAGGCCAGCATGGGCAATTTAGCAAGAACTTGTCTCAAAATAAAAATAAAAGGGTTGGGCATGTAGTTCAGGGTGAAGGCCCTGGGATCAATCCCTGGTACAAGAAAAGAGGGGAGGGAAAAGGGGGAGGAAGGAAAGAAGGAGAAGAGGAAGAAAGAGATTCGGAAGGCTGGCTGTCACTCCCACCTGTTCCAGCACGAGAGGAAGACACAGCGAGAAGGCGCCCTCCCAGAAGCAGAAGGCAGCCTCCCCAACTCTGAGCCCAGCTCCTGGGTCCTGGACTTCCAGCCTCCAGAACTGTGAGGAACTCTTCACAGTGGAGCTATTTCCCCGAATCCAGGGGGAGTTGTTTGCAAATTACCAAGAGCTTCTTGTTACCACAGCAGGAAAGGACAGACACACGTGTCTGAGTCTCCACAGGTCACAGGTGGCCGTGGCATCAGAAACCAGATGCAGATGCTCCTTCCCCGAACACAGGGAGACGTTGCAGTCTGCTCTTCCTTTCGCTTAAGGAGAGGTGGGCTGGGCGTGGCGGTGCACACTGTCATCTCAGCACTTGGGAGGCTGAGGTAGGAGGATCATCCGGGGGGACCCTACCTCAAAAAAAGAAGTGAGAGCCCCTGTTTACGGACTACAGCATCAGGGCTCCAGTCTTCTCTTCCTGACCTGTACGGTAACCTTCTGCAAATTCCTCGAACTCCCCTGCTCCGACTGGAGAAGGCAGAAGGGGGTGTTAGGAGCTCACTGGTGCAGTGTCGGGGGGCACAGCGGCGGCGCTGAGGGCTATGAAGATGGCTCTGACGTTCCACCAGGTCTCCCCTGGGTTTCCAGAGCTTGAGGTGGAGTTGGCCCTGCAGGAAAGCGCTCTCTGCGTCTCTGGAGATCAGCCCCCTTTCTTCTGCTGCCGTCCAGCCGGGGAGACACAGCTGCACTTGCTCTCCAGCAGGGGCCACGCGGTTCTTGGCCGCTTAGTGAACCAGCGCCGCACCTGCAGTGAAAGGAAACTCCGACACGTCGAGCCCTGCCCTGTGCCGGGCTCTGGCCTGGTTCTCAGTAAGGGCCACGGACGAGAGCCCAGAGAGCTTCACAGCTACCCGAAGGCTTGAAGTCTCTTCGGCACCGGCCTCGAGCTGGCCGCTCTTCTCGCGAGAACAACATGACCTAAGGATCACTGCGGGCAGGAATGAACTGGACCACATTTAGGGCCACACTGGAATTTCATTTCCTGTGTAGGATCCTCAGTAAGATACCCAGTTTCTTTCTGTTCGTCCTTCCTCCCTCCCTCCTCCCCTCCTGCAAACTTTCCTCTCACCTTTTCTAACCTCTTAAGCCAAATGAAAGCTCTTTTGTCTTCTTGCCATTTTACTGTTTTTGTTTCTCTTTCCTATTTCCATTCTGTTTGTTCTGATCTTTGCCGTGCACCCATGTGTGTAATTCATATCCTGGAAGATGCAGTTGTTCTTTATTTATTTGTTTACTTTTTGCAGAGAAGATCTCACTGTGTAGTTCAGGGTGGCCTTGAACTCACTATGCAGCCCAGCCTGGCCTTAAACTCATGATAATCCTCCTGCCTCAGCCTCCTGAGTGCTGGGATAACAGGTATGCATCTGGTATCAGTTACTCTTTAAAGGTAAGAGATGCATGACTAGGCCCCCGTCACATGACACGTTCTGACTTTGTCCTCCGGAAGTGAGACGTAGAATCAGTTTTGTGCTTTGGGGTGCCACCTCGAGCCCTCCTCAGGCAGCCAGGTTGGGGACCTGCTGAGATCCCTGCAGAAGCCCCTGGTGCCCCCTGGGAGGCCAGGCCTCTGGGTCAGGGTGCTGCGTGAGTTTAGAGCAGTGGACACAGAGTGCGCTGAGGCAGGGGGGTCTGCACCCGGTGTCTAGCTCTGTCATTGCTGCTGAGTGCCATTTGTGCCCCTCTTTAACTTGGGGAATGTGTTAGTTGCTTTTCTTGTCACTGACAAAAACCAAACACCCGACATGAGACCAAACACCCAACACCCACAAGTTAAAGGGGGAAGATTTATCTAACTCACAGTTTGTGGAGGTCTCAGTCCATCATTGGCTGGCTCTGAGGCAGGAGGCACATGGCAGGCAGGCATTGCAGAGGAGAAACAGTTCATGGCGGGCAGAAGACAGCAAAACCAGCAAGCAAGGGAGGGATTTGCAGTGTCTTTCTATCCCTTGTATCTTAGCCAGGCTGCACAGGGTAGGCAGCACTCACACCCTTAGTTCTAGCACCTTGATCCGAGCATTGCACCATGAATCAATCCCAGCGTCACACACTCGAGATCCAGCCACCTCTGAAAAGCCCCCCCTCTGACCACATAAAGCTTTGGGGGGCATCTAGACATGAGCAGTAACAGGGAAACGGCCACTGGTGAGGCAGCACAGCTCTCTGGACCCCTTCCCAGAAGGCTCACGCGGGCCTTGCCACGCCGTCCGTTCTGCCTTGCTGTTGCCTCAGTAAAGGTCCCTTTCATCTCCCAGTGCTGGGAAAAGCCCGGGGATGCTGGGCCACAGAGCTAAGACCCTAAGGTCTACGTTCTACGACTAAGACGCTGAGCCACAGCTCAGAGCCCTAATGGCCCCATCCCAGTTTCCACGGAAACAAGGCACAGGAGGTGCCCACCACTGGGGGTCTTCAAGCCGCTTTCTCTTGAGGACCCCATCACACAGCCACTGTTCCGCAAGAGGGTTAAAGGCTTGGCTTATTTTGTTGGGCTGGAGACTTTGGGCTCAGTTCTCCAATTTCTGTGGCAACGCTCTGCTCTTTAAGGGGTGTTTTGTTGTTGTTGCGTCCAAGCTTGGTGGAGAAGGGCGACCAGCTCACCCAGTCAAGGTAAAGATCTGAGCAGATTACGATAACTTATCACATCTAGTCAGTGTTATATCTTGTCAGGGTTAAGATCTGGGGTACCCCCAAAACCGCATGTGTATATGTTGGGAGCCAGGCGGTGTCATGAATTATGGGGGGCCTGACTATGTGACTTAAGGCCCCCCTAGTCCCAAGGTCAGTTTGACCTTGCTTCGGGAACAGGGAGGGATGCGGAGGCTGAGCCCTGGCTATGGGTGGAGTGCTGAGGACCTGCACTCCTGAGGCAAGACAGCATCTGCACAGGACAGTCGTCAAAACGCAGGCATTTGGGTTTAGAGAGAATCTGGTTCCTCATTAATCCTTAGCCACTCACCTTCTATAGTTGCTGTTCCATGCATTTCTTCTAGCTAATAAAAGCCAAATGTGGAGGTAGCTGAGCCAGTCTATCAGAGGCAAGCTCCTCCCGGTCCCTGAAAGTTGTCTCTTTGTCTTGCTTTCTTCCCGCTTCCCTCCACAGGTATCTGAGGGTCTGATCAGCCCTCGGTTTATATGGAAGATGACTGCATCATGGAGAGCTACAGCTGACTTGCTGTTAGGACACAGGGCCTGGTTAGAGGCCATCACTGGGAGCGCAGCTTGGAGAGGTTCATTTCCCTCCTGCCTCTCTCTGCTTCCTGTCCGCCATGCTGCGAGCAGCTCCCCTCCGCCAGGCCCCTGTGTCGAGCTGTTCCTGCCTTGGAGTCAGCCGACCAGGGACTGTAACCACGAGCCAAAATGAACCTCCCCTCCTGTAAGTTGTTGGTGTCAAGTGACGAAGACACACATTTACATTCCATTTATTAAAATGTATTCCATTTACTTCTAAAGGCTTGGGAGAAAATTCAGTCCCACCTAGCGAACTGGAAGTGAAAGAGCAGAGAGCGGGGGACCCGAGTTCAGTGCTTTGGTGGAGACGTCAGCTGTGCAGAGATAACTGGACTCTGACTCTGCACAGTTCCACGTCACTTTTCCGCTAAGAATTCCTAGTTGGGAAGCCCCAAGGGCTGTATCGGGTTCATAACCCTTAGTTATTGCGGGCTGATCAGGCCTGCAATCTCCCAAGCGGGTGGACTGCGAAGGCTTAAACGAATGCGCCAGCTGAAATGATTTCAGGGCTCCAGGAGGGTCTCACTCTCTTACAGCCTGATATTCTCTGAGTTTAGACAAAGACTTCTCCGGGCAGCTTATATTTATCTGCTTTTCAAACAACGGAGGAGGATACTCAAGAAAACGTGGAATCTTGCAGGACCTTGGGAGAATTTTCCCAAGTAGTAAGTTATGTCAATCAGAAGAACTACCTTATCTTTAGGTTGGCATTTATGGTAGGAGTGTGGAGGCTGCAGCTGCAGTCTCTTTGTAATTAATTGGGGTTGGAGCCAAATCCTCAGCTGCAGCCTTATCTTGTCCTTTGAGGAGTCGTAGCTTCACAGGCCAGTACAGGCCTCAGGGTGACCAGGGACTCACAGAGGTTCACTTTACTATGAGTCCACTGCCTATTTTCAGACAAGGTGCCTAAGCTTCAGACGACTCACAAGTAAACATGGAAAGCCAATTGGTTAATATCAAATCCTGCTCAGAGCCACTTTGTAGTGGTCTCCAACAGGTCTGATCAGCTGCTGCATCTCCCGGGTTCAGAACTTCTCTCAGTGTATGGCCAAGAAGGAACTCGGTGAAAACGAACCCAGAATGTGGTGCTGCGTACCAGGATGATGGTGGAACAGCTTCCCCTTGCAGGAAGGTTGTCCGTAGTAACATTAGAAGGAAAGAAACAAGGAGGAAAAAGGAAAGTGACTCCCCTTACCGGTGTTCTGCAGCCTGCCAAGCAAATGCACCAATGCCATCTTGCGTGGAAACAAGTCGTAATTTCAGGGACTTTCTCTTTCGGGGAGAAAGATGATGTTGGTGTCCCTTACCCCAGAGGAACTGAATGGTTTCCATGTGCCAGGCACTCATTTAGGGCCTTTGCCCTCGCAGTTATCCCCATGTACAGATGAGGAAGCTGAGGCAGACAGCAGTTAGGTAATCTTCTCAGGGCCATCCAGCTGGGAGGTGCAGGGCCAAGTGTCAAACCCAGAGCTGAGCTTTAGAATGAATGCTGTCAACCACGGCTCTACTCCCAGTCGTCCATTCACGAAGGAAGTCTTTGACGAGCGCCCACTGCCTGAAGGCGTTGAGCTGAGCTCAGCTGAAGGTCCACGAGACCTTGGCCTCCTCTTGGGGAAGCTTGGGACTTGGTGGTGAGTTGGGCCGTGTTCAGCACAGAACTCTGAGGGGACTCACAGACTTCTCGGGGGGCCTGGCCTTTCAGATATGCAGATAACTAACTGAGGTAAGCGGGTAGAGCAGGACTCCCTTGAGCCTGCTAACCTGGTTCCTTCCATGGGGCCTCAGGGTCATGGGTCTCACAACCTCCTTCCTGTTCCTCCATTCCCTGCACCCAGCCTGCCTGCGTGGACGTCCTCTGCCCCCGCCTCCTGGCGCTGGCTGAACCTCACGCGTCTGCCTCAGGGGAACTTGCCTCTTGCAGCTTTGTCTCCCAGTCTGTGGAATAACAATGGTGTCTTAGTCACGTTCTTGTTTCTGAGACCCAATACGCGACACTGCAGTTAAAGGAGGAGAGGTTTATTTAGCTCACAATTTATAGTTGGCTGGCTCCAAGACAGGGTGGCATGGCAGAGGCACATCATAGAGGAGAAAGAGTCGCTGGCAGGGCAGATAGGAGGCACAGTCAAGGCAGGAGGGAGGAGCTCGGGAGGGAGATAAACCCTTCCGTGCCCCTAAGACCAGCCTGTCGAACTGGACCCCACTCCCGAGAGCAGGTCAGCCAGGAGCCCCCGTAAGCCAGCCACCTTCCAAAAGCCCCACTGTGCGTGGATGAGGCTCTTAGGGGACATCAGGACCTAACGCGTAACAGATGGCCTAACGCTGCTCTTAGTAACCCAGCAACTCAGCCGGGTTCTTAGTTAACGCACAAGGCACCCCACATCCAACCAAAATAGTGCAGGGGCCCCTTTTCATTCACGGGGACACACTGTAAGGTCCCAGGGGCTGCCTGAAACCTCTGTGGATACTGTTCTCCTTGTGGGGCAAGGGAAGAGCAGAGGGAGCCCCAGGGCCCCCCTCATTCCACAAGCTGCACTGGGCTGCAGAGGCCTAGGGGGCGGGAGCCAGCCTGGCATGGGACTCATGTGGGGCATGAGCTTCAGGCTCAGCCCTAGGAGAGGGGACACTGTGTTGGTTCTGCGCTCCCATGCCTGCCACCCTGGATGAGCCTGGAAGGGACCTGAGAGCTCTGCCCTAAACCAGACCCTCTTCAGCCGGAAGTGCAGTACTCATGGGAATGGAATTACTCCCCAGAGCTACCATCCTGTTCCCTCTGCCAGCATCCGGTGAGAGCCCACCGTGTGCCAGGCGGTGCTCCGGACCTGTCCACCCGAGTCCCACGCACGCAAAGGTGTCATCGGTGTAAACGCACAGGTGACACGGAGATCACGATGGCCGCAGTTACGTTCTGTGTGCTCGGGTGTGTGGGCGCTCCAGGGCTGTTGGCAGTGGCTCGCAGGCTCGGTCTGTCACGCGTGCTTTGCAGGCGCGGCACCGTGTTCGGCCGTAACAGGAGCCCAGCCCGTGTAAGCCGAAGCAGGGCCAGGGATGCTTGCTCCAGGACACCGCATCCCCGCACCCGCAGCCTGGTGGGAGGATTGATTCCCCCAGAGGCTGCCCCTTGCTTTACGGACGTCTCTTGCCAGTGCAGCTGTGCTTGGCTCCTGGCCGGGCAGCTTCTCCGCAGGCCTGAGTCCCAGCTCCGGGTCTGAACCCACGGGACCCAGGACCCTGGAGAAAGGCGCACTGCGGAGACGTCAGGCCCTCCTGGGCGAGGGCCGCAGCCCCCAGCCCGCAGCCCCCAGCCCGCAGCCCCCAGCCCGCAGCCCCCAGCCCGCAGCCCCCAGCCCGCAGCCGGCCTCCGGAGTCCCGCGGCTTTCACTGCGGAGGGGGAAGGGGCCTCAGCCACAGCGGCCAGCACCCCCCCCACCGCTCCCCGAGCGCTGACCACCCCTCGGTCCTGCGAGGAAACTGTCCCCCGCACTTGAGACTGTCGGTCCCCAGCCCTTCCGGAGCACGGGGCCAGGGGCCTGGGGGCCCTTTCCCAGCACTTGGGTTCTCAGGAGGAAGGAGGCGAGGGTGAGCGGGTGGGTGACGGGAGAGGGGGAACAGCAGGCACGCCGCGC
>NW_004955417.1:27403477-27418849 GCF_000276665.1 Chinchilla lanigera
GCTGCCTTGCCCGCTGGCCCTCGGCGCGGCGGTGGCCACCCCGTCCGTCCTGGACCCTAGGCCCGGGCCCGTGGTGGCCAGGGGCTCGGCGCTCTCTCCTGCAGCCCCCTACAGCCGGGTCCGTCCCGGCACCAGCGCCTCCTCGGCCTGGGCGTCCAGGGTCCTGGGCCCGGCCCTGCGGTCCCTGCCCGCTCCTCCCCGCGGTGGCTCCGCGGTCCAGGCCTGCTGGACCGGTGAGCACGGGGCAGGGCGAGCCGCCCGCGGGTGAAGCACTCTCGCTGTGGGACAGCGCGAAGGGGAAGAGCGTCGGGCTCTCTGAAGCAGGGCTAACAGTCAGGGCCCAGAGGCCAGGACCTTGCCCGAGGGAGGCTGGCCGCAGTCAGAGTGCTGGTGGCAGGGACCGCAAGCCCTCGGTGCTCAGCGCACGAGTGCTGTCAAAGTCCACCGACATTTGGGTTTTAAAAGTTGACCCCTTGTGCTGGCATTCGAATCATGAAACCTAAAATAGAAAATAATATGAACATAATGAACCTTAGCAGGTTGAGGAAAAAAACGGGAGCTGCTTTTAAAAGACTAAGTCCTTGCCCCTCAGTGAGAGCCGGCGTTCCCCTTAACTTTGGAACCAGTCTCTCTGTTCTTCAGGACCCAAACCCGCTCTTCTTCTTCTTTTTTTTCCCAGTGAGGCAGGGCCTGGCTACATTGCCCAGGCTGGCCTCGAACTCCTGGGCTGGAGCGATCTCTATGTCTCAGCTTCCGAGTAACTGGGATCACAGACAGGCACGCGCCTGGCCTGGCTTCTTTTCCACCTAAACTCTGTAGTTGGCTTTAAACCCGAGGTCCACCTGGAAAGGCTGCCACGACACTGGGTTTACCTCTGAATTTTCCGAGTCACAGTGAGAGCTGGAAGGGCTATTTTGTGTTGCTGTCACTTTCAGTGAGTGACTGGAAGACGGGGAGCAGGCCCAGGGCCAGGGCGAGGAGGAGCTGGGCCTCCTTAGTGGAGCATGCTTCCCGAGAAGCGTGGTGCTCTGCAGAGTCCAAGGCCAGGGCGAGCGGCGAGGACAGAGGCTGCAAAGCTCCAGCCTGAGAAGAGCAAAGTATGGAGCTGGAGCCGTTGCCTTGGTGACTGGGAGCACTCGTGTGTATGTGTGTGTGTGTGTGTGTGTGTGTGTTGCCGTGGACTGGTGGAACACTCCCGTGTGTTCTCAAGTCTCTAGCACGTATTCTTCCATGACTGTCATCCTGACTTGTGCCCCAGCATCCTGAGACCCAGTCCTGTTCCTGCAGCAGGTGGGGTGTGGCCCAGACCAGCTGGTTCTGGGCAGGGGTCCTGAATGCCACATCCTGCAGGGTGGGGCTCGGCTCCAGCCCCAGAAGGCAAATGGAATCAGCCTGCCTCGCGATGGGCATCAACTCAGTTCCCCAGAAGTTTGCACCCCTGCGAGGAGAGGGCTGTCCCTCAAGATGCAGGCTGTGCTGAGCAGCCCTTGCTCTGGCTGCTGGGACTCCTGGGGCTGGCAGAGCCGCTCACCCGGGAAGGACACCTGTCCTGGGTCTCAGGCCTCATGCGAGTCAGCGGGGTGCCCCCCCAGCCTGCGCTTTGCCCATGAGTGCAGCCCGGGGCTGTGGGGACCCCGGATGGCACTGGGGGAGATGGAAGCCAGATGCCGCTCTGCTGCCCAGAGCCGATGGAGGGCAGCTGGGAGAGCGGGGATCAGGAGAGTCCAGACTGTGACCCCGTGGTTTCGCCTGTGCAGGGCAGATGGGCTCCCACACCCAGCGCCATGGCCACGCCCAAGTTGCCCTGGTCCCTGAGAGCCCCGGCCACTGTCCTTCAGTGTCAGATTGAAGCCGCCTTCCTCCAGCCACAAGGGCAGGCCGGGCCCCTACTCCCCGTAGCTCCTGTGCTCGGGCGAGTGTGGCGTGAGGCTGGGGCTCACGGGGGCTTTGGAAGGAGCCAGCCTCTGTCTACACCGCCCTTGCGGGATCCCTGCTGCTGGTTCTTCTCGCCCTTGAGCCCTTTTAGCCAGGTTCTCGGGGGCGCTGTCTGACCCCTCCCATGGCTTTTCTCCCAGCTCTACTCTCTTCATCCAAACATCCAAACAGTTAAAAACACCTGCCTTCAGGTCTTACTCCAGTTTCTCCCAATCCGTATGAGGGTGAACACATATCTGTTGAATGCATTCTGCATTCTGCATTTTATTGCAGGTAGGTGGGTAGGAAGCAAGTTTTTCTGCTAGTTCTTCAAAGGAAAGGGTTTCTCAGTCCTCTTTCTTACTCAGAAAGTTATCCTGAAACACACACCCGTAATCCCAGCTGCTCAGGAAGCTGAGGCAGGAGGATCACAAGTTTGAGGCTGGGCTGGGCAACTTAGCAATTTAGTGAGACCCTGTAACAAAATAAAAACAAAAATAGAAAAGGGCTAGGGCTGTAGGATGTAGCTCAGTGCAAAAGGCCTAGATTTGATTCTCAATACCACCACCACCACCAAAAAAAAATCCTGCTCAGCCTGTGGTTTGTTTTTGGAGCTTGTTTCCACTATGTAGCAGAATTCAATTAAGTTTTTAGACTTGACTATTATGTAGGCTCTAATTTAAGACTTAACTGAAGCCATAGTAGGTGATAACCATTGCTTCCTATGTCACCCAAGTGGATTTCTCTGCTCAGAAGGAAATCGGTCTGGCGTGCCTCCACCCTTGTCAGGTCAGTGTGTTTTCTGGGTTGTGTTTTCTTTCTGTTGTCAGATGGGGTCTCTTAGGAGATGGAGTCCTGGCTTGTGGGACCCAGCATACCTCGGCTGATCCCTACATTAATGCCCACCTGGTCTTCTCGTCTCATTGAAAGTCCCTCTTTATAACTGCAGTATCCCCTTCAGATTTGTTTCCGATGTCTTTAGAGAATGAAACATTGCAAATTTCTCCTAAAGTAGTTCTTTATTGTTTGAAATTGCTATAGTAATTGCTTTCATATATGGAAGTCATATATAGAAGTAGAGGCAGCAAAATGATTTATCTCAACAAGTTGAAAGTCAAATGAAATGCCAAGCCATAGGGGCTGGGGATTTAGCTCAGTGGCAAAGCACCTGCCTGGCAAGCGCAAGGTCGTGAGTTCAATTCCTGGTACCAGAAGAAAAGACAGAAAACAAAACAAAAGAAATGCCGAGCCTTTAGTGCTACCTTGAGCTTACACTTCCCGGGGGCTCATCAGGAGCAGACCTGCACTGGGAACCTCTATGAATACTCTCTCACAGAGCCAAGATGTGGTAAGAGCTACTGCCAGCTTCTGTTACGAGCCATGGAGGCAGGCTTCATTTGTTTGTTTTTACGAGACAGGGTTTCCCTATGTAGTCCAGACTCACCTCGAACTCACTATGTAGCCCATGCTGCCCTGGAACTACAGTGCTCCTCCTGCCCCAGCCTCCCAAGTGCTGGGATGACAGGGGTGCGCTCCCATGCCCGGCCTTGGAGAGAGGCCTGGTGTGCAACTTTTCCAGCCCAGGACTGGAATCTGATTCTTTCTGACTCCGAAGCCCACACTCTGCATACCACATTTCTGGTTAATGGGGATCTGCTTTACCATTGAGTTCGCAGTGGGGGTGACCCCGGCCTGACGGTTTTCTCTCATCATCCGCACCGTGGGGAAGGAGGCCTCCCTACCCTCAAGGACCAGCTTTCCGTGATCCCCACCTGCTGGACTACTTGTTTGTGTCAACTTGCCTTGCGCGCAGCCCCTCCGTCCCCTGGGTGCACTTCTCCTGGCAGGAGTGAGATCAGGTTAGGGTTTGTTTTTCTGTTCTTGTTGCCGTATTACCTTGATGACTCACACTAAGCTTGTGATTAGCTGAAAACCCATAAATCTTCCTGCAAATTAAATTGAAGGTCTATGACATCAGGGACACTGTGCTTTTTCTGGTGTATGCCCCGCACCTGGGACGGTGACCGGGGGACCGGCGGTGCTCTAAGTTTTGAACGGATCCTGCATTGATGCTGTGGCTTCAGTTATCCCTGTTTAGGATTTTTACCCCCATTTTATTCCTGCTGCAGTTCATCTTGCTGGACTGGGTTTGATGTTTAAATTTGCTGATCTCAGTTCATGTGGACAGGGCTATGAAAGGAACATTCTAGGTCCTTATTTCCCCGTGTCACATGCTAAAGATGAAAGACATTTAATTGCTCTTTTGTTCATTCCATAGGCATTTGGCACCAAGATTGGCAGGGTATGTGTCTTGGCTTCAAGAAGTGGACAGTGTAGGGGGGACAGACACAGGGTGGGCATGCTCAGGCCAGCACACCCTGTACTGGAAGAGTTTAGGGGACCGAGACGGCCATCTGCTGGGGGGAGGGGATGGGTGTCAGTGTGAGCTCTGCAGGGGCCCAGCTCAGGAAATGGGGCTCTTCCCATGTCCCCCACCCCATTTGAGAGAGGCCACCAAGTCCTGTCCTGAAGGGGCTGCCCTGGGGACCAGCTCACTTTGCCCTGCCTCACTTCCTACTTACCTGTCACTCCTTGTGATCATAATTAATAATAACTGCTGACGTAAGGGTGACTGTTGGGCCGGTTAAGAGGTCTTTTCACCCACCATTTTTATGGTTTGGATTTGAAATGTTCCCCAAAGTGTTCCCCCCAGAACTTGGGCAAGTGACTGACTGATGAAGACTCTGGTGTCACCCATGGGTTAGCACACTGATGGGGTCACAGCTGGAATGTGTTAGTGGGAGGGGGTGGAAACCGGACATGGGCCCTTCTGCTGCGATGGTTCTGTCTCACCAGAGGCCTAACGGCAATGGAGCCAGCGCACCATGGACTGAACTCTCTGGAACCATGAGCCCAAACAAGCTTTTCCTCCTCTCAGTTCATCAGGCACGTGTTCTGACCAGCGACGGAAAACTGGCACACCTTTGTGTCCCTGTGTCTGACTCCATGCCTGGGTATAGCAGGACCCTGAGCGAGCTCTTATGAATGGGTGAATCTCCTAAACATTCTATGTCTCTATTTCTTCCTTTATTTATGTCTTCCCAGAGACGATGTTCTGGGAGTTCCGTCTCATCAACTCTTTGGGGTTCTTATCTCCCTGATTGGTTGAACAGTGAGAAAACATCCCCACCTACTTCACGTCCCCAAATGCAGGCCTTTGGGTTACCAGGATTATTTTGCAGATGTCACAAGAAGCGTGTGGTGACAAACAATGCAGTGTAGTAAGGTTCAGGAAGCCTCCTGTTCTTGCAGCCCTCGCCTCTGGCAGAATGTCATCCCTGCTCTGTGAGTCCACCTTGCATGGCCCGGGCTTCTTTGTGGCCTATCTGCCATTAGCCTGGGAGCTCTGCCAGCTCAGGGGCCAGAATGCTGGTGTCCCTGTGCCTGGTATTGCCATATATCTGTTGAGTGACTATCAAAACAAATAGTTGGATGAATGTGCTAGCTGTGCACTTGAAGCTCTGTCTTTCTTGTGACCTTTTTCCTGAGTTCGTCTTGGAAGCTTTTGCCTTAGACACATCCATCCACTGTCTTCACTGTGTGCTGTGTAAAACAATTCTGACTCTGACCATGGGTGGATTAAGGGGACTCCGCTGCTAGGTACAGTATCACCTGAAGTGTACACCAGAGTCATCGTGTGACTTTTTAGGCCCTGTGGGAATAAGACCCCGGTGGGTCTGTCTTCTGGTGACTGGCTTGCTGTGGGGATGTGGGGCCTGGCGGGAAGAGGGATCGCTGTGGGCCTGAGCTGAGGGTGCGTCTTCCTCCCTGGCTCCCCCTTCACTGTCCGTCTGGACACCTGGATGTGAGCAGCTCCCCCTCCAGGCCCTCCTGCCAGGCTTTTTCTGTGTTCCAGTTGCTGAGCATGGACCAAAACTTCTGAACTGTGAGCCACAGTAAACCCGCCCGTTTTTAGTTTGCGGGCGCTGGGCACTGCGACCCAGGGAGGACAGGCTGATTGACCGAGACAACAGGGTGCCTGAACCTGTGGCCCGGACTGTGAGGTTTTCTCCCGCACCCCACACCCCACACCAAGCACCCCTGGAGGAGAGGAAGACCCATGTGCTGTGCTCGTGTCCCCTGGCGCCCACTTCCGGTTAGCGGCGATATTCTCAGGGTTCCGGGACAGGATCAAGCTGATTTGCAGGGAGGAGCTGTGGACAGCTGACCGGCAAGTCCAAAGAGGGGACAGTGTTTCCTGGGGGCGCTCAGTGAGAACATCCCGCTGCTGTCTCTCGGGCTGCGGGCTCTGCGCAGGAGGAAGCCAAAGGGCTTGCAGAAAACAGCAGGGCTGGTGGGGAGACTGGTTGCCATAACAACGGGGCACGGCCAGAGTTCCTGCCAAAGCTAGAAGCTAACGAGGAAGGAGGCAGGTTTTTGCACTCGACAGACTGCAAGTACGCGCGAAGCCCGAGCCTCAGGGAGCCGTGACCTCCAGGAGCACGGTCCGAGGACGTCCCCGCAGCCTTTGACTTGCCTACTGGCTGGTGGTGAGCCCTGAGCCGTGGCCTCGGGAGCGTGGCTTCACTCAGCAGTGCCAGCTGCACAGTGAGAGCCTGGGGCCTTCCTGCCCCCTCCGCCTGCCCCGAGGCCATGGCTCGGTCCACTCCTGGCCACCTTCCGCACGGACCTTTGCCCCAGCTTTGCAGTCGTCCAGATCCCCTCGCACCCCAGTCCTCCTCGTCTGCTCTCAGGCTGGTTCCGGGGCGCAGTTGGGCTTGCCGCCCTCAGGCCGTTCTGCTCTGTGTCAAGACTGTCATGGTGCAGCGTGAACTTAGCCCGCGGCTCACGAGAGGTTTCCTGTCCAGCCCCGGCCTCCTGGCCCTCTGCATACCCGCCCGTTGGTCTGCCAGGGCTGCTTGGTGGCTGAGGCACCTTGTCGCCCTGCTGGTGCCCCTGAAACCCACGCTGTCTGCCCTTCTAGCCTGGTCGCTTGTAGGATGTGACCCCTCTGTCGCACGCCTGATGTCAGAGCTGGGTGACAATTGGAGGTACCCTTGGTAGGAACACCCTATTCTGGTGAGAGGTGCAGGCATAGCTACGGCAAAGGCAGGAGGGGACGGCTGCTGTGACAGGGCCTCAGCCAGTGCCCCTGAGAGATCTGGGGCCAGGACGGTCCCTCAGCGATTGGGAGGCTTTGGCCAGCCACTGGATCCAGGCAGCCCCCAGCCAGGGGACGAGGGAGGGGGCACCGGCTGCAGCTATGATGCAAACCTTTTAGAGTCTGAGTGCCCAAACTGCAGCCCAACATTCTTCATCGTGGGGGTCAGCATGGCCCCTGTGTGCGCTGCTGTCCGATGCTCGGCTGCTGGGGCGACTTGGCTCGTGTGCCCCAGAGAGGGCTCTGTGGGTCTGCTGCAGCACGCGTGCCATAGGTTCGCCACCACTGGCCTAGAGGGAGCCTCAGCTGCCATCTGCCAGCTGTGGAGGACCCAGGGCTGCAGCTGCGGGGTGACTCGGCAGGTGGGCTCCACCACTGTCCCCACAGGCAGGGGCTGCAGTCTCCCCACCGTCTTTCTCCTTCCCTAGTGGCTCCACCTTGAGGCTCACGTGGAACTTGAGACAGACCCATGGGAGGCTGAGCGCGTGACAAGCGCTCCAGGCCGGCATGAGCTGTGTTTCACAGCGCTGGGCCCCTGGGAGATTCTGCAAGTGTCGGGCTCCCCAGGGACTCGGGGCTGCCACCCCCCGTGGGGCGCTCACGCAGGAAGGGGGCCCAGGTCACGATGGGTGCAGTCGTCAGCCTGTTACGTGTGAGCATCTTAGGCCTTGCTCTGGGGAGCCACGTGATTTCTTTTGCAGCTCCTCCGTGCTGCCGCTGTTAGTGCCGAAGCAGCTCTAGACTGCGTCCAGGAGCAAGTGCGTCTGTGGCCCACCCCCAGTGCCCAGTCTCGCCCTGGCTGACTCCGGTGAAGGCTGGAGTGGAAGGATCACGACCACTGAGCCTGTGGCCGGTGGGAGACAGGAGCAATCCAACCCCGAGCACACCCCGCGCAGCTCAGCACTCTAGCCCACCCTAGATGGCGCCTCTGAACACACCAAGTTCTGAAAAATGCGAGAACACAGCTGCAAACCAAATATCGCGTGACAGCCACAGACTCTGTCCCCCGCACCACCTCCTGCTCTTCCTTCCCCTTCTTGTTCCCCCTTTGCGCCCTCTAAACCGGCCAATCGGAATAGACGCTGAGCCTTTGGCCCAGATGCAGGAAAGGTCAGCTTCTTCTGCCTTAGGGAACACAGGGCTGAGCCTCCCTCCTCCCGCCTGGTGCTTGCGCCCTCCCTTTCAGCAGTAAAGACTTGCCTCTCCCGACCTCTTGCCCATGTGTGAGGGCAGTTTTTCTGGCACCAGCTTGAGTCTGGGGACTTATTTCTGACTGGGTAACTGCAGCCATGGGGGGTGCGGTACCCCAGCTTTATTCTGCAAACCACATTCTCGATTTGGAGGGAATATGGTGGCATCACTCAGAGAAGGCGGCGGTGCCTGCAGATCGATTCCGCCTCCTTGCTGGCTCCCAGAGGGGCTCTCCCAGCACCCCCACCCCAGCACAAGTCACTGCTGGTTTGGTTTCTTGGGAACAGCTGCTGTTTACCCAGCTGGCTCCGACTGACAGCCCTGTCTATGTGGTGGGTCCCGTCTTGGAGGTGTGGGGACCATCACCCCGAGCCCCCCCAGCCTGCTCTCCCTGCTTCACCTTGGTACCAGCTGCAGGCTCGCTGCCAGGCTGAGGGCTTTTCAAAAGTCGCCACACGTCTGGCCGGGCCTGAGTATGGCAGCCGATGAACGAGGCTGTGTTCTCCTGTTTACTTTCCCCAGTCGGGGGTTCCTGCCGAGGCGGACAGGGAGCTGCCAGCCATTCCGCGAGCTTTCAGCAAACCCAGGGCGCTCCTTCCAAAGGAATCCTGGGAACAGAAGCTTCTAGAAATGTTAACAAAAGCACACAGAGAGAGTGCACCTGTGCTCCACAGCCCCAGCGTTTTCATTGTGCATATGAATTCAAAACCAAGCCATAAGGATTCTTGGCACTCACAAGGCCCATAGCCGTATGCCAGAAAGTGGAGAAAGCTGCATGCGGTGGCTTAAACCTGTACACACGCACGCGTGCACACACACGCACACACCCGAAGATGATAGTTGTGGAACCTTTTACTCATAGCATCTGCATTTTTTACACAGCACTTTACATGTGTACAAATTCAAAACCCTCAGACGAGGCACACATATTTTTTTTTTTTTTTGGTTTTTCTCCGGTACCAGGAACCGAACTCACGACCTTGCGCTTGCCAGGCAGGCGCTTTTGCCGCTGAGCTAAATCCCCAGCCCGAGGCACACATATTTGAAACACGCATTCTGTGTTCAGTAAGTTGGAGAAGAGAGTGAGCGTCCCTGCACCTGCACCCAGCCATCCCTACCACACAGCAAATCTCTTTCCTCTCTCCCTCTACTTCCCTCCTCCAGCTGGATGATTTCAAAGCGGGTTCCAGAAGCCACACAACCTCACCAAACGCACTCTAGTATGAATCACTAAGGGGTAGGGCTTTTTAAAAAAGGTGTTAGGTTAGGCTGTCTGAACAGTTACTGTTCTAGGTTGAATTCATGTATTATCGGGGAGGCCATGTGCTGCAACCTATTATAGAACCAGGGTCCCAGGGGATGCGTGGCTGCCCTCCTGATCCCAGACCCCTATTGCCAACCACCTGCAAGACAGCTGACTTGTCAGCCTGGAGCCTCGGGTTCGAGTTGTCCCGAGGCGGATCAGCCTCGTCTTCTGCCCATTGCCCGGCACTACTCAGCGATGCGTTCTCTATGGCCATGAGCCTTGCAGTCGGAGTTCTTCCCAGACAGAGGGACGTCATGGTCGCCTGTGTCAGCACACTTTCATGAGAGGCTGCTCCTGACTGTCATGTAATGGCGCCACAACCCACACAGCCAGCGGGGTCCTGAGAGGGGCCGACGGGAGATTAAGAAAAAAGTAGACATGTACTAAAAGGAAAGACGGGGTGGGACCTCTGCCGGAGAGGCAGCAACAACCCAGCACCATCTGCGTCTTTATTTATACACAGTAAAAGGGGGGAAGCATGTGACAGGCCGAAAGGGCACGGTCTCAGTGTTGTGCTGAGAACACGGAATGTGAGACATTCTCAGAGCTGTCTCTGCCGTAGCTAACAGGCAGGAACACCCAGGCCGGAAACTGGCCTTGCTGTTGTCCCAACAACTCGCTCACAGGGCTCCCCTCTGGCGCTCCGTGTTCTCTGGGTTGGCCTTGCTCTAGCCCCGAATGTGCGATTGATCTCCAGCTCAGCCGCTCCCCACGTAACGGCAGCGTGGCTTTCCTTGTCATGAGGCGTGCTCCTGTTCCTTCCAAGCCCTTCTCCCGCGTGTTAAGTTGGTTACATGCACGGGGGAATAAGATCAGGAGCACGGGGGAAGGGCAAAGGGGAAACTGCAAAGGGGTTTGAAGCTGAGGGAGCCAGGCGACCCCTGTGTGCAGGCCTTGGGGTCTTCGGGAGACATTGAGACCCCAGACTGCCAGGGCATAGGGTCCCACAGCCTTCGGCAACAGACTGGACGCTGGTGTGCGCTTTCTTCCCATAAAACAGGGTTTCCTTTTGTGTAACAAATACTTGTGTGTCTTACTGACTTCGGGCCACCACTGTTTTAACCAGGGGACAAACCCACGAATCCTTGTGGCCACCCATGCATGCAGGCAGAGGAGGCCGCACATCTGCGAGGGCGCTTCGTGCCTCGACTTCCTTATAGTGACCTCCCCGCAGCACTGAGGTGCGGATGGATGGCAGGATGTCGGTCAGGGACTCAGCAAGTGCTTGGTCACTGCAGCGATCGATATGAGGACTGCAGCTGTGACTGGGTCCCCCACCACCCTGCCGATGCGGGGAGCCTTGGAGCCTGTTCACAGTTCGCCTCTGAGAGCCACCCTGGGTCTGACGTCCCCGAGCGGGCATGGTGCTCCCTGAAGCGCAGCAGGCAGCCCTGGGTTGTCTTGTCACAGAGATGGAGAACAAGAGGGACAGGGACAGAAAAGGAAGGAAGCTAAACGCGCACCTTTGACAAAGAGACCGGGAGAGCCCTGCCTCCCCTGCCCGGCTTTCAGGCCCAGCGTGTTGTTTCCAGGGCTTCCTCGAGTCAGGCTTGAGCGGGAAAGCCCTGGGTGGGCAGAGACCTGGGGGTGGACACTGCTTTGGTGTGGGCAGGGCCCCTGGTAAGGAGCAGGAGATAAGAGATTTCACTGTGTCCTGCAAGAGCTGACATGATTTTTACTTTTTAAAGAATCTCCAGAGTGCATAAATACATTTGAATCCATCTCCGGGTTGTTGAATTTGCTCAAACCCAATGAACACATCAACCATTAATGTGCGCCTCTCCGAAGCCTGGGAGGGATCCTCAGAAAAGGAATCGCTCCTCCTTCCTTTCTCTGTGTGTGTGTGCAGTGTTCTGTACAGCTCTGCAGGGGCTCCTAACCCACGGTGCCCAGTGTGTCTGAGCTCCCTGCAGGGAACGCGTGAAGATACAGTCGATTTAAAGGCACTGAAAACACACGCCCTCTGGGTTAGCGCTCAGCACCGGCTCCCGTGACAGGGGGAAGAGAATTCTCATAACTGGGGTGCAGGGGGGCCCTTCGGCTTGCATGAATCACTTAGGTCTACTGCTGTGCCCCAAATGGTGCTGTATTAATTTTGTTCCCTGTTTTAACTTTCTTTCCCTGTAGGTTGTGCTTTCAGATGACATAGAGTAGACTTCACCGAAGGGCAGTGGTCTTACTTTTTCCCCTAAGTGGTTGGAGGCACTGTGAGGCGCTAGCGCTGTGCGGGCGCTCAGGACAGATCAGGGACGAGGGCTGGTGGCGTGTGTGGGCTAGCGTGGCGCTGTCCCGTGAACTTTCTGTGACAGGGGCGGGCTCTGTGTCTACCGAGTTTCAGGGTGCTGGCAGCGGGGCTAACGGGCGGAGAGCTGACATTTTCATGGTACTTAGTGCTCATTTAAATCTACATGGCCCCGCGCAGCTGGCAGCTACCGTACTGGGCAATGGGGGCAGAAGAAGAGACAGATAGCAACATGAGCCACACAGTTCATCGGCTGTAATTGTTGTAACTGCTACAAAGGACAGGTCGGGGACTAGGGGAAAATACAACTGGCAAATGTAACCTTCATGACCCTGGGCTTGGGGTCGGTGGGGGAACTTGTATAGCAGAGGACACAGTGCGTGCCAAGGCCCTGAGGCAGGAGAAGGGGCATTCACTGACACCCAGGAAGCCCTTAAAATGGAGGTGACAGCAGGGAGAGGGGGCCTGGGCACCTGGGTGGGTCTTGGACTCAGTCGCCACAGCAATGAAAAATTTCAGAAGGTTTCAAGCAGCAAGGTACCTTGATCCAATTGCAATAACATTTTTCTCAAATTTATACATGCACAAGATTTAGAGTGGCTTTGTTCTATAAGGGGTGCCATGACAACCAACGTACAGTTACGATTCCCAGTTCCCGAGGGGTTACCGATTTCCGCTCTGTAAGTTGATTGGGCTGGAATTTGCTTCCAGGTCTCTAGGAATATCAGGGGTCTCACGCCATTTCAGCCCGAGGCCTGTCTGCCTGCCGATGGTCCACACAGAAGGGAGACTTCACTGTCCCCCTCATCCCCCCAGCGGAGCAGGAGGGTAATATGATTAGGTCAGGGTTCATCCAGGGACCTCAGAACCCTGCTCACAGCTGAACCACACACTGGACTGCAGTGACTTTCCTTTCACACATAATATTTTACATTATTTTTGTTTCATTGATTTTTGCTTTTTACTTGACCCCACTGTAAGTCTCCGACTGGAGCTGACTCTCCCCGCTCCTAAGCTACTTGCCAGCAGAAGCACTACTGTCTGCGGGAACTCAGCCTGCAGCAGCAAACAGAAACAATGAAATGTCACCCAGGATGTGGAGGCAGATTTGTTTAACATTGATGGGCACCGACCTCTGATGAATGTCAGGCCCTGAAGGCTCAGAGGGAGGTTTTTATGGGGATGCAGAGGGGAAGGACAGAAGCAGAATGGCTTGGCAGCTGGGGATTGGTTCCTACAATGTGCGTCACAGTGACCAGCTGCTTCTGGGAAACAGAAGCAACAGGGACTGTAACAGGGACTAAAGTGAACTGGAGGTTACCTGGGCAACAAAGAGAGACTGAAGTAGACTGGCTGGGGGTGCGGCATTTTCTGCCACAAGCTCAGCACGGAGGCTGTCATGGGCGAGCATAGGAAAGGAGATAAGATAAAACAAGGAATTTTGCGGGTCCTGGGGCCATCTGGAGACACTCCAGCATTTACACCTGATACTTCAAAGGACCCTGCCCAATGAGATGCAAGATTGTTAAAACACTAACCGCAGATGTTCATTGGGATCGCCCTGCCCAATATCCCCTGCCTTTTCGCCATCCCTGTGAAAGGGACACACCGCTCTTTGTTTGGGGCAGATGGTCATATCGCGCTCTCTGCCTGATCCCAGGCACAGTAAATTCCGTGCCATGTTGCCTTTACACAAGCGCAGTAGTCTCTGCTGCTCGAATATGTCACACCCATCCCGAAGTCACATTGGACCCTCCTCTGGCTGTATAAGTCTTCTTTGCATCTGCTAAAGCACATTACGCATTCTCCCTATTCTTTTCTCCCTTGAGGAAGTCACCTCGGGAGCCCTGTGGCCTGCTGTAACCAGGTGCTTTCTGTCCAGGCTGCGCACCCTCAGTCCCAATCCTCCCTTGACACTGACCTCGGCATTTCCTCCGGCTCCCTTTCTGAGATGGGAAGAATGGACTTCTACTAACTTCAGGTCATTTGGATGATCCCAAACTCGTCTGTAATAACGTTTTCCCAGCAATCATCCAAGTGGAAGCATAAGATGTCCTAAAGCGCCCAGGAGTTTGCTGACTGCTGCCTGTTAGACAAATGAAGAGCAGTGCTGTGGTCAGGCTAAGTCTCTATGAAATTAACATCCAAACTCTGCAGAAAGGCCAGAGGTTTCTCACCTTTACATTTAAGGTTAAATCACAGGATTTCAAGGATTCCATGTTTCAGAGTCAATTACTTTTCAGTGGTTCTATGTTTTAGAAAATTAGAAGTGACCAGGGATGATGTTACTCAACTTGAACCTGACAAAGTTGAACTAGAATCTAAGCAACCAGTCAGGGAGGTGGCAGAGTGAGGGATCTGCAGATCGCAAAGTCCTTGTGGCCCTCCACTGCCCGCAGCCCCTGCCAGGACCAGAGGGACCTCCGGGAATTACTTCACGCTCCGCCACGCACAGAGGGAGAAGCTGTAGAGGCATCATTCCTGTCATGGCGAGCATGGTCGTCCTCCTGGAGAACACAGTGGCCTTCGTCTATACCTGGCCCAGACAGGAAACTGCGTGCCCAGGACATGCCAGGGCTTCCCTGCAGCAGGAGACTCAGACTCGGAGGCTGCAGGCCAAAGGGACCGACTGGGAGCTGGGTCCCATCCCGAATCTGCTTCTTGGGCTTCCGGCAGGAAAACGTTAATGCGGAAGTTTCAGAGTGGTTGTCAGGGAAATGGCTTTGGCATCTCGCCAAGAAAGAAGCAAAAGGTGCCCATCTGCTCTGGGGAAAGGGGAGATAGGCGGTCAGCGCTTCCACACAGTGCGGGTTCAGGCAAGCCTGGAGCTGACGGTCAGGCCACCGCGGCCCGAGGTCCAGCAAGGCGCCTGCCCCACGTGGTTGGCTCTTCTGCCCAGACCCTGTGAATCTTTCCCCGGGTCCCCAGGAGCTGGGCTCACCTTGTGGAATACGGGGTGCTGACGAGGGGCGGAGGAGCCCCGGGTGATGCCCTTGGAAATCTATAAAACCCGAGGCGATCCGTGAACGTCTGGGCCTGCAGTGACCTGAGTAGCATTACCCTGTCCATTTTGACCCAGTCCCTTTGAAACTGCTATGAAGACCATTTCAGCCGAAGTGGCTGTAGACCATTATCCTAACTCACTATTGTTTTGTTTTCCTCCTCCCCCTTCTAAATATTGAACTGCACTCATCAGGTGAGCTCTGCCGAGAGCCCGTCTTTCCAAAGTGGTGGAGTTGCGAGCCGCGGCCTTCTGAGGAGGGCATCCAGTTTGATGAACCCAGCAGGGAGTGTCAGATCTCAGAACCTTGAGATCACTGAGGGGAACTTGGACAGGGCTGGACGCCCCGGCCAGGCTGGAGTTCTTCACGCGGGTCCTCCGCACCCTCCTGAGGCTGCCCGTGCCCATAAGACTGTGTCTGACTTCTTCACCACCTGTCATGTGGCCTCCACCTTTCTCATGCTTTTCCCGCAGCAAAATCTCCTAGAATTCCCTTCCTGGCATGCCACACTCCACCACCAGGGGGCAAGGAGCGAGGTTCTCATCAGCCTGCATCC
>NW_004955417.1:27418966-27429391 GCF_000276665.1 Chinchilla lanigera
GGTTTTTCTCCGGTACCGGGAACTGAACTCTCGACCTTGCGCTTGCCAGGCAGGCGCTTTTGCCGCTGAGCTAAATCCCCAGCCCCTGCATGGTTATTTCTTGTCAGTGTGAGACACACCCACTAGCTGGCCATGCGCCCAAGGAGTCTGTCCTTCTGCAGAAAGCCTGTGCACCTATCACGGTCGCATGGGTCACGCCTCAACTTCCCAGCACATGTGGTAAGTGAGCCCCTGTGTCGGAACAATGTGTCCCGCAGCCTGGTCTCCCCTTTGCAGTCAGCCTTGGTCCTCCGGGTCAGTCTGGGGCCCCTCCGTCCGTGGGAGTTAGTCCCTTGGTGGGTGCCACCCCTTGGCCAGATTGGGGACAAAGCTATTGACTTGGTTGACAGCCTCTGTCCCTGCTTTCCTCCACTTCTTTCAGCACTTTGAGCTCTCTTTGCTCTCCGGAAAAGATCTGAAATCAAACTTCCCAGCATCACGGTGCCTGGGGGCGGGAGGTTGTGAAACGCATCCCGACTGGGTGCCAGGTCATCTGTCTTTGCTTTGATCGCCAGTCTTTGATGTAGATACCATGAGTCGCACTTTACACACAAGGAAACTGAGACTTAGTGACGCTAAGTAGCAGGACAGTCACTAAGGCGGTGGACGGGAACAAGCCGTCTTTGGAGTCACAGAGACCCAGCCACTGAGTCCGAGCTCCGTCGAGAATGACTGTGTCTTCAAGCAGGTGGTTTGGCCTTTCTAGGCCGCAGTGTCCTCATCAGGAGAATGAGAGTAATGATGTCCACTTTCAGAAAGAGACACCGCACTGCAGAGTGTGCGACACTCGGAAGGTAGCACGTGTCGCGTTGTCTCCTCTGAAGGGTCGCATAGCTTGCAGGGCACAGGCTGGGTGTGAGCTCCGGCCTGCCTGGTCTCCATGCCCTTCCCTAGGTGCACGGAGCCACCGCCAAGGTGCAGCTGGGGTAACTCAGCCACCCGGGGCCTGCAGAGGGCTGCTCTCGGAATAGAGATGGCGGTGAGGAAACACCAACAGATTCAGTCCTGCTCCGTCCCACAGGAGAAATACCACAAAAGAAGCTCCCTCCTGATGTGCAAAACCTCCCTGGAATGCTCTGACTTGCATTTTACAAACCAGGCAGATTTACCCCAAATCTCCCTCCGTGCCACGCTTCTCCGTGCCCTTCCCTCCTAACCCTAGTGAACGCATCCATTCAGCGCCCTCCTCCCTTTGGCCTCCTTTCTAGTGGCTGATTGCCTGGGTTTTCCAGTCCCAGGGCAAGCCACGAGACCGCCCCAGCAAGCCAGGGTCCTGCGCTTTTAGGAGAAGATCTAAGACACAAGTCCATGCGAGATGCAAATGTCTTCTATCTAATCCCCGCACAGAAGAAAGTGAATTTATGCTATCGTTTTCTCTCTCCGAGAGCCCAAAAGTGAGCTATGAGATCATTCTAACGGAAGAGAGCTCTGAGCCTGCAGAAGCCTTGGGGAGGAGGAGAGAGGTGAATCTCGGTGCCCACTGTCCCTCCCAGAGCGAACTAAAATACAGACCTTCTACATGCTGAATGTGGTGTAGAAAATACTGTTCCCTGGCACCAGTTTGGGCTATTATTACAAAATGCTCAAGGCCTGGTACTGTAAAATAAAGAGTGATTCCCACAATTCTGGAGGCTGAATCTGAGATTTAGGTGCTGGCAAGCTCAGTGTCCGGGGGAGGCCGCTTCCTCCCGGACAGTACCTGCCAGGTGTCCCCCTAAGGTGGGAGGGACAGCGGCTGAATTGGGGATGAGTGCTGTGTCTCATGGGGAGAGTGGAAGCGCAAACGGGCCTGAGCCTGTTCCCTGCAGCCTTCCTTGGGACACGGATCTATCCATGTGTGCCGAGGCCGTGTGTCTGAGTGGCTCTCACAGGGCTGGGAGGGACACGCTTGGTCCTGACACATGGGCAGATCCCCGCCTGGCCTGGGGGCCACGGGAGCCACAGCAAGCTGTAGAGGTGAGGGCCAGGTGGCTGGGGCTGAGCGCAGGGCCCCTTGGGCCGATGTCAGTGGGTGGAGTGTCCCGTCGCTCCCTGCAGCCTCTGCAGTGCACACATGCGCACACCAGGCTCATGGCCCCTCCTTTCACCCTTTGGAATTTCAGGGTCACACGCCAGTTCTGCATGGCCTCCCCGCACCAGGACCCTCCTCCCGCCACCTGCCCGGTGTTCCTTGAGTGCCTGTGTCTGAGACCGTGCTGAAGTCAGATCAGACTTCCCTAGGAGGAGGCTTCGGGTGCCCTTGGCACGCCATGCGCTGGAGCAGAGAGGGCAGAGGGGAAGGCGTGAGCCCAGGGACAGGAGAGCTTGCAGAGAGGGAAGAGCAGGACTCCAGGTCAGCGCCACACAGCGGCAGCTGCCGGGTCCCAGCGCAGCGCAGGCGGTCGGCACCCTGTCTGGAGTGGGGCCGACGTGAGTGGGGGTGGGGAAGGAGCCGGGCTGCCGTGGCCTCCAGGTGGCAGGGAATGCGCTTCGCATCTTCAGTGGGTGACCGGGGCCGAGCCTCTGGGAGGAGGACAGTCTCAGGTCTGGGGAAGGGCTGGGCACTGCATGCGCCTGTCTCCTCACTGGGCTCCGTCCGCGTGGCCTCCTTGGTTCCCAGTGCCGGGCCTGATTGGGTTTCCAGCCCTGCGCCGCCCTGGGGGAGTTAGAGTTTAAAGCAGGAACAAAGCCTTTCATTCAAAGCACCACGTATCGCCCTGCTGCTCCCGGCTCCGAGACTGTGAGTCACTGCAGCTTTTCAGGTGGCTGCAGACACAAAGGCCTGGCATGGCAGAGGGTTAGAGGCCGGCAGCGTGGCGTGGAGGCCTGGCCCAGGCGCCCACACAGGGCCGGGCAAGAGGCTTAACTCGCCATAACCACTTTGTAACTGCACTAGGGTTTTTTCTTTCAAAGACAAGCAGCTTCTCCAAGCTTTGCTCCTTGGAGCTCATCTCCGCCTGCAGCCCCAGAGCAGCGCCCCAGGGTGCAGATGCAGCCCCGGGAAGCTGGAGCCGGGCTTCCTTCCTTCAAGAAAGATGGGAGGACCGAAGACGCTGGAAGTGACACAGTGACACAGCGCGGGGAGGTGGGTGTGGGTTCCGTGCCCTCCCCTCTGCTCCTTGCTGCAGAAGACCCTGGCGCACCTGCATGCGGGGAGACGGCCCTGCCACCACCCTGGAGCTGGTTTTCAATAAGTCCCTTTTCCATTTTTTCCCAAATATATGGCCTCTGTCGATTTGGTCAGCAGCAAGCGCAGGCCTCTGAGCTTGTGAACCTAAGTGACCAGTTACAGCCTGACCGACAGCCTCTTCTAAGAAAAAAAAAGTCAGGGGAGGGGTGTGCAGCTGGCTACTCTTCAGTTTCTATGGCAACAAAGTAGAAAGAGTCAAATTCCTGTCTAATCTGGCAATTGCTTCAGGGGTCCTTCTGCCTCTGTCTGTGTTGGGGTGGCTTGCGCACACAGGTAGGAATTTTTCTTCCCCTCCCCTTCCCATTTTCATGCCCAACCTCACCAAGTGTTTCCTGAGAAAACCCCGTTCAAGGGTCTGAGCTCTCGGAGCGCTGACCATGCCCGGCCGCAGTCATGCAGGTAACCCGCCTGTTCCCAGAGCACCCAGCCTCCCCCGATACACTGCAGGGCGCCTCGGTGAACACCACTGGCTGACCGGCCGGGCAGTCACTCGCACAGCTCCCCCTTGGTTTGAGAAGGGTTGAGTGTTTCGGTGAAATAGGCTAAAACAGCAGCGACTATTTCTAGAGTGTTCTTATCCTTATGTGTCATTATATTTGATTGGTTTTGATAGCACATACGGTGATTAAATGTAATGTAACTGAGAACAGACAAACCTTCTACGTGGGTCCGAAGCTATTTACTGATAGGAAATTGCAGAAGAGAGTTTATTTAGTCAGCATATGAGTGAGGCAGCCAGGTAAGGGAAGAGCTGCAGATGTTGGAAAACTCAGCCATATTAATGGGAATTAAAGTAAAAATAGAAAGTCAATGAAGACTGAGCAGGAATAAACATTTTTAGGGAACATGGAATGTGGCCCCTCTCTCTTACAGAGTGGCCACCACCCCCTGAGTGCCTGAGTTTTGAAAAATTCAAAATACAGTGAGCTTCCTCTATAACATAGCAGCCCCCTCCCTCGTAAAGAGTCTGTGGAAATTATAGTACAAGACAACTAGCTCCTTTTAAAATCCCAATTTACTTTAAACACGATAGTAAAAAACTGAGCTAAAAACAAATTGTGATGGATCATTCTTTTTTACTTCACAAAAACACTCCTAATATGTAGCCATTCAACAATTAAATAATTCCTGTACCTTGCTACTCTATAATTTTTTTTGAGACAGGGTCTTTCTTTGCAGTTCAGGCTGGCCTTAAACCCACGCCAGAGGCCAGGCTGGCCTCGAACACAGCAATCCTCCTGCCGCAGTCTTCCAAGTGCTACGATTACAGGCCTGTGCCGTCATGCCCGGCACCTATAAATAATTCTGAAGTGAGGGGCCACATAGCCATCCAGTCGGGTCCCCTCCTAAAATCTAGGACCTACCCTCCTCTCCTTATTTCCAGTAAAACTTTCCTAACCTCTTTCTTTGATTCATGACTTCATTCTTTGGTATTTTGCAAAACCATGAGCCTCAGACACATGATAAAAATATGACATAGCTCTATTTTTGAAAAAACTCATCATTTCATAAAAAATGCCTGAGAACAATATAGAAGTGTTGTAGATACATGCACGTCTAACTACCCTGTGAGCCTGGTCTGTAATCTTTTCCCAAAACCAAGCATTGCTATCATTCTGCTGGACATTGTTCTACTCAATAGCAACTACGTATAAAACAGTCCTCCCCCTGACAGAAAAGCTGACATTTGTAAATGTTTATGCTCTACAGGTTTTCCAACTCATTATGATATATGTTGCATTTCTGTGTAAGTCTACTTCGTACTTTTAAATAGTTGTACGGACAGCCACAGAATACTCAAATCACAATTTCTTTAGTAAATATCCAAATGATGGCTACATTAACGACATTTTTCACCATTACAGCGGCATAAATTATAGACCAGTCTCAGCAGGCCTCTTTGTGCAGCGGCGAGAGGTTTGCTTAAGGAGTCATAAACTTCATTTTATAAAAGGAAAGCTACATGTCTCAGGCTGAACTGTGCCCCTTAGATCCCTGTGTCACGGGGTTCAGGGGTGGAGGGAGGCGGGGACAGCGGCAGGGAGAAGGAAGGCAAAGTGGTCTCTCCTTTGGGATCCGGCCTGCTTCCTAGGCGTCTCTTTGGGGCAGGACCCTGGCTCCCCTGCTGCCCTAAGTGGTGTCCAAAGGAACCTCCTCACTAGCTGTTGAGGCCAGGGCAGATGTGACCGGCTGCTGGCTCGTCTCGTGGCCTCCAGTGGCCTCCAGTGGCCTCCAGTGGCCTCCAGTGGCCTGAGAGGCTGTGGCAGGCTCCGCCTGTGTCCTGAAGGGTGGGAGAAGCCCCCGGCTGGTGCTTTCCTCTGCCACTGCTGTTCAAGTCTAAAGTGGCTCCTTTAATTTCTGTTCATGCTCAAACTTTCCAAAATGTATTGCTCACCAGTTTTTAAATAATAGCTTTGTGGAGCTATAATTCACCTACCGTACAATTGCCCGCTGTAAAGCATACAATTACAAGATTTTTTTTTTTTTTTAACATTCTTAGGCTTGTGCAGCCATCTTCACAGTCAGTGTTAGAACACTGTCATTCCTTCAGAAACCTTTAATACCCCTGTCCCTGGGCAGAGATTGAAGACACAATGAACACCCTTCTATTCTGGGTCATTCTGAAATATGAGGAGATGGATTCTCAGTGAGTGGTTAAGTAGTCAAAAATTAATTCATACCTCATGTGTTTTGGACCTGGGCCCAGGCAAGGTTTGAGGAGCCAGTTTCCTCTGTGTGACTGGAGACTCTTCCTGGATAGATTGCTGTTCTTATGCTTCAGTTTTCTGTCACTGAAGGGCACACCTTGCGGGTAGTTTCTGGTGACTTTGAGCAACCCTGTGACCACCTTCGCCAAGGATGGCCAGTTGCTGTGGCTGAGGGGAAGCCCTGATCTCTGTGAGGCTTCCAGCTGCCATTTTAATCTCATCTCCAGAATAACAAGAAGCTATGGCAGGAAGTCACTGGCTGCGGCTCATCAGCAAGTGTTGGACACAGCTGTCTCCGTCCTTGGGCCGAGTTGATGGCCTGGCTATGGCCTGGGTGGGATGAAGCCCTGGCAGAGCAGATCGAAGATAACACCTTCAAGGGGACGTGGAGGCTTGTGAGCCCTGAGAACTGCCTACTGGGAACGTCTGTGGGAGGAAATACTTGGAATACCACAGGTTTTGGAAACATGCAGTGCTTGGGTTGAACCTTCATGTGCTCTTCCTTAAGTTAAAGGCAAACCTCCCACTCCCAGGATTGGGAGAGGACGGGGGCCGTGAGGTGGACATGTAGTCGGAGCCCAGGTCTGCTAGAAGGCAGCGCTTTCATTAACTGAACTGGACGGCTGGGTCCTGTTTCGTGAATTACTGCAAGGGTGAGTGAGCCAGGTTACCGGAAGGCCCTAGGAACAAGTGCCATCCTTATTGTCTAAGCCTGATCCCTCCTGCCTCGACTTCTTGTAGAGGGAAAATAACTGTCCCCTCCAAGAGACATGCCTGGTGTGGAGACCTGATGTGTCGCCCCCAAATACGTGACCCGAAACACGCCACCCTAAAATATTCCACTTTGGTATAAGGATTATTTTGAGCTGAAGCAACTGAGCATCAGATACCAAAATGAAAAATAAGTTTAAAAATAATAAATCTCTCTGCCTCCCTCTCCTCCCGATTGCCCTACTCATTTGCCCAAAGAGGGGCTAAGTTTACAAAGACACCCTGGCCTATGGAGGGGGACCAGAGTCATCGGCTCAGTCACCAGTGGCGAGTGAGATGCAGGAGTTCTGGAAGCCCGTACGGGCTGTGAGAAGGCAGGACCTGCCGTGTGCTCCACAGCCACTACGGGCCCCAGGCAGGGCCCGCTTTGAGGCCCGCTGGGCTCAGGAGAGCCCTGGTCTTGTTCTGCAGGTCTGGTCTGGAGGTGGGTCACAGCGTCACCTTTGAACTGGACTTTATCCGCGCAGCTCGGGACCCAGAGCAGCCCACTTGGCTCCCTGAGCCAAGCCCCTTGCTGCCGGGGGCCTTGGCTGGTGGAAGAGGAGGTGGCCGCCCATCCCAGCAGGCAGTGCCTCTGTGGCCTGGGCTTTCTCTGTCCACTGGGATGCCCTTCCGTCTCCATGGCTTTCTCTTCCCACTTCTCGGGTGCATTAAATTCTGTCAGCCCTTGGCGTCTGCTCTGCACACCCCCTGCTCACATCGGCGCTTTAGGGAGAGGGATGCAAACTTCTCCACAGGACTGGCAGGCGGGAGGTCCAGGGATTTGTCCGGAGGACGTGATGGAGACAAAAGCTTTCACCACAAGGGGTTTTGCCCCAGTAATGTTTAGTATTAAAAAGTGGAAGCGAATTTCCCGTTGGAGAGGATTAAGAGCGTGACACAGGCAGACACACAGTGCATACAGCATCCACCCCTGAAAATAACGAGGCTGCGTGTTTCCCGGTACAGGAGAACTGCCATCAACTGTGACGTTCAAAATTATTTTGAAATGTAAATTTTATTTTGAAAAACCATGTAATTTCTTACAGATCAGGGTAGTTCTGTGCGGCGGGATTTCTGGTGACTTCTTTTTTTGACTGTTTTTCTCCCAAATCTTGCTTCTGTCCCTAGGTGCGCTGGAAGATGGCCAGTCCCCCAGTGGCGTCCCCCGAGCCACCGCCCCCGGCGGGATCCCTGACCCAGAGAAGAAGATGAACTGTGGCACGCAGAACCTCGGCTCCGGGCCTCGGGCCCAGAAGCAGAATGGCCTTTGGACCACAGAGGTAGGGGCACATGGTGGGCCAGATCCGGGCACGGGAGAGTCCCCGCCCGCCACCACTGTGAACGCGGCTGTCACCCTCGCCCGCCCCGGTACCTGTGGGTGACTGGCTCTGGAGGAGGCGTGGGTGGGCCTCGGTGCGGCTGTGTTCAGGGGTCTCCTCTAGGGTGGGGAGGCCTGTGCTGGCTGGAACCCTCTCGGACCAGGCTGTAAGGCAGGTGGGGAGCGGGCAGGGAGGCGGCGTCACCCCAGACAGCCACGGTTGCAGAGGGGCGAGTGCGCAGTCCTGGGCCGGGCTGGCCCTTCTCTGACCCTTTTTCTCCCAGCGCTATGCCTGCCCTGGGTCCTCCGGCCGCCCTGGGTCCTCCCTAGCCGGAGAAATGCTGCGCATGCCTCTTCCTCCTCCTCCTTCCATCTCCCACTCCGTCCTCTGCCCCGACCCCATCTCCATCCCTGCAAGGCCAGGGTCACTCCGTCTGCACGCTGTGCTCTCCGCTGTCCTGTCGGCATTCCCTTCCTGCCCCTGCGGCCAGCGCCTCCTGTGTGCTGTGGGCGTGGCTGGCTGTCTAGCCACGAAACCTCGCTCACATCAGTGAGTCGCCTCTCAACTCCCTGGTTGGCAAAATTCAGCTTTCATGTTCATTCAGGAAGGGGCCTTGCAGGAAGTCCACACAGCGGAAGTAAAACCATACCACAGCCGTCAGCCCAGAGGCCTGCTGCTGTGAGCAGAGGCGTCACAGGGACAGTTAAGGGTTAGCAGGACGTGAGGCACCTCTGCCCCAGCCGAGAAGATGGGGCACCAGTGGGGCACATCGGTCTTCCTGGGCCCCATATAGCCTCCTTTGCCCCTGAATAGGCTGACCTTGCCACCCCCAGGTGGCCTGGACCCACAGAACCACACTCGGAAGCTTGGGAACAGTTGCAGTCAGGCCCAGACATCTGTCCCCTTCACCACACCCATCTTCCCCCCTCTGTCCTTCTCAGGAGAGTTGGGCTTTGTACTCTACGAAGTACCTTCAGGTCTCTTGGCGTCACCACCTCCGAGAGCGTGGCGAGCTCAGCATCGCCCGCAGGACAAGGAGATCCAGTGTGAGGTTCATTGCGTTGGGTCGCATGAATAGGCTCATGCATATGGGCGTATAAGCTCTGGAGATGGACATCACAATTTTTCACTGAGAAAAGGCAAAGATTCAAAAGAAGGAGCATGACTTCTTAGAGTACTCAGTCAGCTGTTATCACTGTAGGGCTGCGTAAGCACTAAACCTCACCAACATCCTGTGGCTGCAGTACGGCCCTGTCCTCCTGCCCTCAGAGCCAATTGCTGCTTCAGGGGGCCCCACCTGACTTTAGCATCCAGGTCTGGCTCAGTCTGTGCCAAGCACAGTACACTGCTCTGGAAATCAGGCCAAGAAAGCGGCAGCTCTCTGAAGTGCATTCTCATAACTACCGGTATGGTGCCAACCCAAGAGGGCAAGGCCAGCCGCTTGAACACACGTTTCCGCTCATCTGCCCACTAGCATCCTAGTGGCTGTGACGTCAAACAGATGAGCCTGAGTGGGAGGGAGAGCCAAGAACAAGGAGCGTAGTGGAGTCTGCCACGGGGAACACACAGAACGGCAAGATGGGGATTCATCCAGGTCAAGAAAGGACATCAGCGCACCCCAGGTCTCCCCTTACCCCTTCCTGGTCATCGCTTCCAACAGTGACCTCCCTTCTGACCTCTCCCATGATAGAGCAGGTGGCTCTGCGTTTTTGATTTTCGTAGACGGACCCATACAGCGGCGGTGTTGCCCGGCTTCTTTTGCTGACGCAGTCCTTGTGAGAACATCCTTGTCATTGTGAGTTGAGGCAGTTTTTTAAATTTTTCATTGTCATGTGTTTTATTATATGAACAGACTGCAGCTCATCTATTTTACTTGATGGACAAATTCGGGGTCATCATGAACAATAAAGCTATTTACATCTAGTGCGTGCCTGGGGTGTATATTTGCATGTCTGACTTGACGTGAATGACAGTTTGGACACAGACAGTTATCCAAAGTGACTGTACCACTTTGCACTCCAGTTGGCAGTGGAGGGGTTCCAGCTAGGAATTTGAGCAGTGAGTTGTGCTCAGTCGGTCTTCCTCTGGCCTCTGATAGCAGCTATCTACTTACTTGCATGTGTCCTGGGCACCCTGGAGGCTGAGGACTACGTCACCACATTAGTGCTCAGGATATTTGGATTGTGTCTAAAATGCTGGTGTTGTCTCTAGTTTGCCGCTGAGGACAAAGGCTCGGAGATAGCTAAGGAAAACTTTCCATGCCACATGCACGCACTCGTGTACACAAACACACACACACACACACACCCCAGGAGCCTGTGTGGTAGCTAAATGGGGCCAGGCAGAGCTGGCCCCTCGGGGCTCTCTTGGCAGTGGGAACTGTGTCACAGGGGGGCGGGGACCCCGCAGCTCGATAAGCAGCCCAGGCAGCTGTGTT
>NW_004955417.1:27430292-27443220 GCF_000276665.1 Chinchilla lanigera
GGCTCTCTCCGCCTGCTCCCTGGTGTGACTGGCAGGACACGTGAACAGCAGGGTCTTGCACAGGTGGAGCTCAGTGTCCTGCCGTTGCACGTTGGCTTCTGCAGTGTGTGGGACCTTCCTGACCCTGCAGCATCCACTACGTCATCGGCCCTGTCTTCTCCAGCCAGCCCCCCGCCTCCTCAGCACACACAGGAGGAAGCTCTGCGTCACACTTCTTCTCTTGTTCGTTGACTGCTGGGCGCTCTGGGCTGCCCCAGTTCTCCCTCGCTCACCCCGATGAGCCACTTCCTTGGGCTCAGAACTCTCACCCGTCCAGCCCGAAGGCCACCTCCTCGAGTGTCCAGTGACGGAGGGGAGGGACGCATGGCTCTGGCTCCACGCAGACAAAGCTCCGACTGTGTGGCCGCCTCCCAGGGAGCAGCCTGTCTTCAGGAGCGGCGTGTTTTCCAGCTGCTTTATTATTCTTGGCAGAGCGACCAGGCCGCGCTAAAGGCTCAGCGTCTGGGCTGCATCTCAGCTGAGGGACTTCCAGCTTCGGCCCCTCCCCACCTAGCGCCTGGCCCACAGGCGCGGCCGTGCGTAGCCCTGGCTGGAGGAGCGGGTGTCGGCGGCTGAGCCAGGAGACCCGGCCAGGAAAGGGGCGCAGGACCAGCCCAGAGTTCCTGCCGCACAGCGGCCCTGGGAGACATTCACAGAAGGGTCCGAAGGTGCTGTAAAGACGAGAGCAAAAACGGGGCCCTCAGAGGACGGAGAGAGCCAAGGAGCCCGTTAGGGAAGCCGGGGCGAGGGGATGTTGTTCTTTGGTGCACGGAAGCGTGGGAAAGGGCGGATCTTAGCAGCACAGGGAGGAGCGCCGAGGTGGGGAGGCTGAAAATATGGTGAAAGCTTACACTAAAAAATTCCCACGGTAAGACATCGCCATTCATCCAGTCAGTCCTTTGCCCGGCTTCAAGCACACTCTTCCGGTCGCCCTGCCTGGCCGAGGAAGCCGACGCAGTGATTCCAGAGTCTCTCGGGTGGCGCAAAGGGCAGCCGGTTCTGAACACAATCAGACTCCAGGAGGAAAGGCCCGGCAAGGGGCAGGGGTGGTGCTTCCTCAGTGTAGGTGCCGACCGCTGACCCGTTGCACGCTGGAGCTCCGGGCGCTTCCTCAGTGAAGATTCCCCCGTGACCTTCCAGTCATTGGTCCGCGGTCTGGGATGTGGCGGGCAGCGCGCTGTATTCTGAGGATACTGTAGGGAACAAGGTTAGACTGGGTCTCTGTCTTCTTCAAGTTCAATTGCGTTTTAGTTAAAAATACTAGAAAAACAGAAGAGTGGCGCCTGATAAATCGTCATCTTGGTAGGCCTTGCGTCTCTCTGCTGCCTGCCGAGGACTGTGCAAACTCTGCCGAGCCCTGTGAGGTCACGGACTGTGAGCTGAGTCCAGCCAAGCTGAGAGCATCTCGGCTGGCATCTGGGGAGAGCTGAGAAAGGCGGGGTGAATTCCCTGCAGGCCTGGGGGAGGACAGAGGGGCTCTTTAAAGGCAGCCCTTGTTGGAGGGACCCTCCCTGCCCGTCGTCAGGAAGGGGTGAGTGTCGGGTGAGCTGGCCGGCACCGGAGCCGTGGGTTCTGGCACGTGAGATTTTTAGTTTTGTTTTTGTTTATGTTGTTGTTGTTTTTAAGACATGGTCTCACCATGTAGTTGAAGCTGGCCTTGAACTCACTCTGAAGCCCCGGCTGGGCTCGTATTTGAGGTGATCCTCTTGCCTCAGTCTCTCAAGTGTTAGGATTACAGGGGTGCACTAGCACCGCTGGTGAGATTTTTAGTTTTTAAACAAGTCCATCCTGGGCAGACCAGAGGTTGGTCTCTTATGGTTTGTGTCTGGGTCTCCCCCAAAGCCTCACTGTGATTGGTTCATTGTCTCATGCCGGGATTGGTGGTGCGAGTGCTAGCCCCGCCCTAGCGAGGGCAGCCTGGGTACAGCACAGGGAGGGAAAGAGGCTTGCTCCTCCCTTTTTCCCTTTCTGCTCCTTTTCGCCCTTGTTGCTTTGCCGTCCTCCGCCGCCATGAATAGTCTCCCCTCTGCCCCGCCACCCTGCCTTGGAGCCAGCCAAGTATGGACCGAAGCCTCCACAAACTGTGAGCTGATTAAACCTTTCTTCCCTTAATTTTGGGCGTCAGGTATTTTGTCTCAGCAGTGAGATTAGTAACTAAGACGGGCACCTCACTAATGCTAAGTGACACACTTACCCCTCTCACTCGAAGAATCAGTGTTCCTCAGTGTTTGCTGGAGCTCGGCAACACTGCACGGTGGACACCTGCATTCTCGGTCCTGGCTCGTGAGCAGGTGCGGCCTTTGCCGCTGCAGTTGGGCCACGCGCAGGTGTGTGCGGTGCTCTCTCGCAGGGTGACTGGGTATAGCCTCGATTCTACCCAGGCTTGGAAATTGAAGATCACCCAACTACTGAATTTTTGTATAATGTGTGTGTTTTAAGTACTGAGGACTGCACCCAGGGCCTTTGCAATGAGTCACATCTTCAGCACTTTTTTATTTTAAATTTTGAGACAGGGTCTCTTTAAGTCACTAAGTTGTCTAAGCTGGCCTTGAACTTTCAATCCTCCTGCCTCAGCCTCTCAGAGTGTTGAGATTTCACCACCCCTGGCTTCTCGCTTCACTCCTTTAAACTGAAAAACAGACTGGAATAGAGCAGGGAATTTTCTGTGTAGTCTTTAATAATTTCTGGTGGAATCTTGCCAGTCATCTTTTCTAAAGAAAAGCTTCTTTGCAGTACAGGAAGTTTACATTTCCAGCCTGGACAGCTCTCTCACCTTCCACCGACTTGAGGTGGAAATGCCAGCAGCCCTCCACTTGGCTCATTTCAAATGCGATCTCTGTTTCTCTAGGCCTTGCCGGGGTCTCTAAGCTGTGAGGTGACAGCACCCTGCTGGAAGGCGAACACAGCCTCTTTCCTTCCTTCCCCGTGCATGTGACTAGCTGGTACGAGGCGGTTCAGCACCATGTCCAGGCTAAGCAGGAAGGTGAGGGCACTTGGGGAGAATGCTTTAAAGAATTTTTCGGAGGAGTTGCACACACGTAGCCAGAGATGTCTACTTTAAAGGGTCAGAGACATTGGGTCCTCTGCTTTGCGGGAAACCAGTAAATCCACAAAAATCTCCCCTGGCCCCAGTGCCCACGCGGGGTTAGAAGACCCGGGTGGAAGATGCAGTCCTAAGCGGGAGTGACCGCTGGCGGATAGGGCAGGACCGCGCCATCTGGCAGGGTGTGTGTCCGTCCACCCCTCCGTCCCTTCCTTCCTCAGAGTGACCAAGTGGCAGCTGTGTCTCAGTTTCCTGTTCTCCTGGGAACACCAAGAGAGAAGCAGCGACCTCCTCTCTCTCGAGACTGGTAGGCAGGGCACCGAGGCAGCTCAGTTGTCTTTGGATGCCCCTGCGGCCACGTCTCTGTGAAGCATCACCTCCAGGTGGGTCCCCGGCAGCGGGGTCCCAGGTATTGATTCCTGGGCCATGGTGCGCTGGGGGCAGCAGCAAGGGCCCCTGCGTGGGCCTCTGGCCCTGGACTGGGGTGCTGTGGATTTGTACCCAGCGTCCCCAGCACGCGGCAGCTGGCCTGGTTGGTTGTATTCGGGGACCGTGTCATAAGAAAAGTGGACGCCTGTGCACACGGGGCCACACAGTCACGCGGCCGCTGAGCGGAGGGGACACAGAATCCCCCCTCTGGTGACGCTGCTTTCTCTTTGGGAGGGTGGGCATCATTGCTAAAGAAACTACAATCTTGTTAGTGCTTTAATGTTTACAATTAACGCTAGGCTTATTATTCGTGTACCTTCGCCTAGAAGTGAGTAACCCTGCTTTTCAGGTTCTTCTTCGAATTTGTATTTAGCAGCAGGCAGTGCGCTGAGTATCTTCTACGCACACCCTCTGGACTCAGCCTACCCTTATGAGGGAGCTGTTATTCCACATTACAGATGAAGAAAGGGGGGATGAGCAGGGTGAGAAAGACTCCCCTGTGGTGAGATTATCCCGCCAGTGTCTGAAACGAAGTCTGACTCCAAAGCCCCAAACCTTAACCTCTCTGCCAAAGCCACTGGTGGGCACTTGGGGACTGAGCTTTGGTGGACATTTGCGGCTCATTCTCTCAACAGGGTGCTACGGGGCGGCTCTTATGTTGGGCTCTGTGCCAGGCTGGTATGAGAAATGCCACAGAGGACCCCTGGAAATAACAGCGCATGCGGCATCATTTCACGCTAGCACAGGCGTGCATCATTTATGTTTCCATGTTCCTGTTAAAAGGAAATTTACTTTTAAATCCGCAGAAGAGGAGCTTGTAGGCACCGCTCCTGGAGGCCGTTCTTCCCGCCCCGCCTCTGTAACAAGCTCAAGACGCAATTGCGGATGTGAGGCCTTGTGGCTATTTCCCAGTAACTCAATTCACCTTTCGACTTTCCCACAGGCTAAAAGAGACACAAAGCGCATGTCTGCAAAAGAAGTCACCATTAACGTGCCGGACAGCCTCCGACAGATGGACAGAAGTAACAGAGTCACGAAGAACTGCGTCAACTAGCGGTGTCCTGACGTAGGAGCAGAGGGGCTTTGGGGGTCCCTTTTCGGTCCTGGATGCCACCGAGGAATCTTGGAATGGCCGCCACCTGCGGGGCAGGGACACGGCTGGGCGCCTGGAACGATGCCTCGACCCTCGGCCCCCGCCGCTCACAGACAGTGTGGATGTACTGGACGGTCCTCGGGTGCCGATGAGTGGCCGGGGTGCGGGTGGGTTCGCCCCTTTGCAGCCCCGTCCCAGGTCTGGGGTAGATGGGGTGAGCCAAAGCTCCAGGTTGGTTTATGAGCCAGAGGGGGCAGGGGTGCATTTCCCTGCTGGGTGACAGTCGCACGCCGGTACCAGGCACCGCGTCCTAGGCACGCTCATCCTTTTCCTTCTTTCTTTGTCACTCCTGCCATCGCCGACCTTACAGGTTTCACTGAGAAGCTGGCTTCCCTCAGTTCTGGCCGAGATGTTTATGCGAACACATGACCCAGGGGAAGTCCCTGTGTCTTAGCTCAGTGCAGGCGGTTAGAGCCCCACCAGTGCCCGCCCCTCAGTTCTGGCCGAGATGTTTATGCGAACACATGACCCAGGGGAAGTCCCTGTGTCTTAGCTCAGTGCAGGCGGTTAGAGCCCCACCAGTGCCCGCCCCTCAGTTCTGGCCGAGATGTTTATGCGAACACATGACCCAGGGGAAGTCCCTGTGTCTTAGCTCAGTGCAGGCGGTTAGAGCCCCACCAGTGCCCGCCCCGAGCGTCTGTGGGACTTCTCTGTGACAAGTCATGTTGCCATCTCCCTTGGCCCGGCAAGTGCTCGGTGCTGGTGTCTAAGCTCCAAGGCCGTTGGGGCCAGAGATCCTGGCCGGGACACCCCTGGGCTCAGGCAGAGCTTTCCGCTGCCCTCTGCTCCTCCCGGGGTTTTCTTCCCTTGGGGTCCTTCGTAGTTGTGATCAAAGACAGTGAGGACGCCGGCAGGAGGCAAGTCGCAGGAACGTGGGCATCACAGGCCTCCCGGCTCTGCCCGCCGCCTGGCGCCGAGCCGTCTGCAGCCTGCGGAGCAGTGACTGAGAAAGCCAGCGCCTGCCCGGCGCTGCGAATTCACAGACGTAGACCGGCTGGGCTGTGTTGGCCGACAGGCTGCTGACGGGTAGGTGACATTTCGATAGGAGTCGTTTTCCAGCACTTTTAAAAACCATGTTCTGCCTGGCATATTTTCCTCCAAATGATGTAGCATGCTTTCTAAAGGACTGTTAACACGCCTGGGACCAGGCAGGCGGGCTTACGTCCGTGCTGGCAGAGACGGGCCGCCTCGCTGGGCTCTGTGGCGTGGGCTGGGGACTCGACAGAGGCTGCGGTTCAGACGCTGGGCCCTCTCCGCCCTCCCTCCTCCCCCGCAGGTACCGCAGTGTTCCTTCTTCTGGCCTGGGCCGGTGGCGTAGACTTAAACAAAACGCCCGCCGGCCACAGACACCGTGCAGATAGTCGCCTGTGTGCACCCAACGCAGGGAGCAGCGAGGGACGGGAGTGACCACACCCCAGGGCCGGGTGCTGGGCGGCGCTCTGTGCGGCCTCCCCTGTTCCCCCTCCCCTGTTCCCGCAGCTGTGTGTGTCAAGCCACAGGTCGAGGTGACCGGCTGATCGCTGTACCACCCTTACTGTGCACAAACCCGCTTTCCTAACCTCCCACACTCCGATTCCCTGCGAAAGGGCTGATAGGGAACTTCCCGTTCTCAGCGTTTTTAAATAAAAGCCAACCTTGCCACCCCGGTGCCTTGGCGTACTCAGGCTCGTGCTCCCAGGCGTCCTCCCTGCAGAGCCGCGAGAAGCGGGCCCCGCCCTGCCCCTGCGGGAGGAGGGCGCCGGGGCCCTGTCCTCTGCCCTTAGAACACGAGCACTTCCCTGCGAAGGTGGCCGGAGTCACACCACGGCCCTGCACACTCATCTGGCTTGTCTCCGTGTGTGTTTAGGACAGGAACTGATCCTTCCTGTCCTTTTAATGCGGTGCTTTCCATTGCAAAGTCCATGCCATTCAAAACAGATGCAGGCAAATAGTGAGAATCTTTTTCTGAAACTTTTAATTTTGTTTTTTTTTGAGGCAGCATCTCACTAGGTAGTTTAGGCTGATCTTGAACTCACTATGTAGCCCAGGCTGGCTTGAACTCCCAGCCATCGTCCTGCCTCAGCCTCCCAAGCGCTGGAATTGCAGGCATGTGCCACGCTTGGTTTTGGAACATTTGTTTGTACGTAGAGAAGTTTAGATTTTTTTCTCAAAGGCCTTTCCATAAGTGACCCCTGTGAATCCAGCAGAAAGCCCTGCAAAGGCGGCGAGGAGAGGCCCTCAGCCTCATGCACACTGCTGGAGGCCCCGCAAGCGAGCGCCTGGGTGCAGGAGAGGGAGCTCTTCCCACCCAGCCTGGTGCTGGGTCCAGCAGGGTGCAGATGCCCGTTCAGAGGGGACGTGTCCCTAGACTTGCGATTGTCCCTGCAACCTGTCTCCCGTAGGAGACCAGACAAGCCAGCCCCAGAAGGAATTCACGCTTCGTTCTCAAGGGAACCTGGAGCCATTAAAGGGCCAGATATGGTGACCAGGGCGCCCAGCAAAGCCCCTGGGCTTCGTGTCCGAGTTGCTGTGCCCGGGCAGCCGCTCTGAAGGAAAGGGCGCAGAGGACTGTGCTTCTGTCTGCGTGGCCCTTCTTGTCACATTGCCGTGTCCTGAAGAGACTTTTTCACTTTACCTCATTGCCAGAGGCTCTCTCTCCCTGGCAGGTCAGCCTGGGGCCACCCAGGCCACAAGCTGGAGCAGCCCGCAGTTCTCCGAGAGGTCCCACCCTGGCTTCTCAAAAAACGAACCAAACCGAACCCCAGCTGTGTCCCCTGGGGCCCTGGGCAGCTCTCAGGCTCCTTCCTTCCCGTGGAAATGACATCCTTCTCGTGTACCTTGTGGATTAAGAGATGACAGGTGTAGATAACGCGGCATCTGCTGTGATAATCATCGCAGCAGTCAGAGCCGCACTGTCTCCGCTGATCCCACAGCCTGCCGGGCGCTCACGACCCCGTGCAGACTGGAACACACTGGGCTGCGAGGCTGGGGGCTGCAGCCGGGTCAAACCGTGCAGCGTGCCACCCCACACCTGTGACCCAGCTCCTTCTCGGCACTTCTGGGCTGTTGGTGCCCCAGGGGGATTCTAGCCCCTGAAATGCGGATGTGCAGAATTTTCACCTTTATGTAATTTTCCTTCTTGGGGTCTGAGGCATAGTGCAAACCTAAGATTACAGATCCACCATAGCAATTCCTTCCTCCCTCTTTGAGGCAGAATGGGTGAGGGTCTGAGCTGGCTCCCCACTGAGAGATGAAATGACCACTGTAGTCTTTAACAACATAGAAGGCTGAGGCAGGAGGATTGCTTGAGCCTGTGAGTTCATGACTACCCTGAGCAACACGGTGAGACTCCATAAGGAAAAAAAGAAAAAGAAAGAAAAAAAAGGAGAAAGAGGAAGGAAGGAAAGAATGGAGGAGGAAGGGCAGGGGCAGGGGAGGGAAGGGAAGGGAACTATGGAAGCCGCAGTCTCTCCTGGAGCTGTGTGCTCAAGGGTGTGCCCCGGGCCTCAGAGTGCGACGTTTCTAGCACATGCAGGGGAACCCCGCTCAGCAGGTCGCTCACAGGACAGTAGCCCAGGGCCGCCTGTCCCCGGCTTTCTGTGCCGCCTGTCCGGGCCCCGCGCGCCCATCTGCGAGATGCCCAGAGACCCCGCTTTGGAGGACTCGGTCAGGATCGGTAGGGAAAGCTCTGCACGGCCCAGCGCAGGACGGTGAGCACAGCGCGGTGGTTTCGCTGCTCCGTGATCAGCCCCGAAATGGCGGGACACAGGCGAGAACCGGCTTCTGGAGCCCAGCCCCCTCCCCCTGCCCCCGTCCTCGCTCCGTGCCTGTGCATGACCGGGGCACTGCGGTCTGGAGACGGCATTGGTCCTGCAGTACAGGCCGGGTCCCTGGGCGCACCGGGGGGCGGGGCACGTGAACTCCTCGCGCACCTTCCGAGGTGCGCACACCCGGCTCAGGAGCGCAGCGGGACACGGCTGGGCACGGGGTCTCCATGTGGTGCCCATGAACCTGACCTTTCCCTCGAGAACGTCGAAGTTTTCTGCAGCCTGGGAACCAAGGAAGCCTAGTCTGGGTAAGAGGAATCCCATGCGAGGAGGCGTAGAGCGGTAGCTTTGCGGTTTTTATGTTTTTCTTTTGCATGAACAAACCATGCAGAACTGGCTTCAGATAAGCCACGCTGTTCTCTAGGAAGAAGACCTGGTCCATGGTGGGATGACACCAGCAACACCCCTCGGGTCCAGGGCAGACCCGACAAGAAGGGACATGCAGGTACAACACCAGAGTGGCCACAGAAACTAAATCCCTTTAAAGAAAGGGCCCTCCTAAACCAGGCATGGAGGTGCACCTCTGGAGTCCTAGCACTCGGGAGGCTGAGTCAGGAGGATCCCCAAAAGGTTGAGGCCAACCTGGATGACATAGCGAGATGCTGCCTCAGCTCTGAGGTCCCTGGAAGAGGGGAAGAATCAGTTCATCTAATAATACTTGAGCAGAATCAAGCTCACTTTAATTAATTAATTAATTTGTTTATTTTGAGACAAGGTCTTGCTGTGTAGATCAGGTCTTAAACTCACTATGTAGCCAGTCTGCCTTTGAACTTGAGGCAATCCTCCTGCCTCAGCCTCCAGAGTGTTGGGATTACAGGTGTGCACCACCAAGTCCAGCTCTCAAGCTCACTTTAGAGACACAGAAGTCTCTGGACAAAAATAGCAGAATGGATGCGACCCCAGTGACCTGCACCGCTGTAGATGCTTTGGTCACTTTCGGGCTTTAGGCTGAGAAGCTGGCACTCAGAATGACCTTCTCATTGAGCTAGTCCTCACCCCTGCCTTCTTTTTAAAATTCTGAGACAGGGTTACTGAATTACCCAGGCTGGGCTGAACTTGCCATTCTCCTGTCTCAGCCTCCCAGTGTGCTGGGATGACAGATGTGCACCACTACGCCAGGCTCCTTCGCTAAACTTCTGTTGGAACTGATTCTACTTCTCTAGGTTGTGAAGCTAAATCAGTGTCTAGTCCATCAAATCCAGTAACATTAATTACATCCTTGTGAAAAATAAGGCCTGTGGTGTAGATCTATCTCGGGAGCTTAAATTAACCACGGCTGAAAAGCCATGTCTCTCTTTTTTAAAAAGGGGATTATTGACTGATTCAGAGGGCTGCAATGATTTTATTTATTTATTTTTGGTACCAGGACTCAAACTCAGGACCTTACACTTGCCAGGCAGGTGCTTGTGCCGCTGAGCCATATCCCAGGCCCACGGTCTCTTCTTAAGAGGGAGAATCTAATGGCGGCGTCCGTGCAGAGGAGCGGTGGCTGAGCTGAGCTTAAAAGGCCGGGCTTGTGGCGCAGACAGGTCGGGGCTTGAACAGGGACCTTTGGTTGTAGGAAAAACATTTGTGCAGGGAGGAGATGAGAAACTTCGCCTCACCCAGGGTTCCTGTGGTCGCTGTCACTGGGGAAAGTCACTCGCGGGGGAGGCTGGAGCCTCCCTTCCTAGGCGGCATCAGAGAGGCAGTGGCCAGTGGGCGTGCTGCTGTTCCGGCAGGGGCTGCCTCCCTCCTGACTCAGCCTCCCGTGCCCACATGCATCTCTCGGAGCCGAGCCCGTGGCCCGCACAATGTGGCAGGCGACCCGCCTGTGCTGGCTGCTCTGCACCCGCTTGGTTTTAGCAACCAAGGCTGGGGTCCCAGGAGCACCCTCCAACCGTCACTGCAGAGCTGGGGTCGGCTCGGAGTCCCAAGGCTTCTGGGCTGACGCTGGACCCCATGGTGAGGATAGGAGGCGGAAACTGAGTCTGACCAGCACATTCAGAGGTGGGGCCTTGGGAGGGGATGGTTGCATAAGGTCACTGTGTGGAGCCCTCAAGACCGAATCCTGGTGAACTTACAAGGCGGCACACGCCTGCGAGCCTAGCCCTAGAGAGGCTGAGGCAGGAGGGTTGCTGTGAGTTCAAGTCGAGACTGAGCTACACAGGGAGATCCTGTCTCTAAACAAAGACTAAAACTAAACAACTAAACTAAACCAATCTTTTCTGCTAAAACCATAAAAACAGTGCTCTGTTATCTACAAGTAAATGAGCAAGGGACGCTGGCCCACAGGGTTTGAAGAATGGCAAAGGAGAGGGTGAAGAAGCCCGGGACGTTTCAGGACAGAGGGAGAAGCGGAAGCAGAGGTTTCCCATGAGCGTGAGCTGAGTGTGGGAGCAGCCCGTTCCTGAGCAATTGCAGCAGGCAGCAGGAAGGTTCTCCTCCCTCAGAACAGCGAGCTGCCGGCTCGAGAGCACAAGGTCTGTGCTCTACAGACGCCCGGGGGTGGGTGCCTGGCACGTGGCGAGCGTCTTGTGTGATTTTTAAATGTATTCATTTATTTCTGATTTTTTGAGTCAGGGTCTCACCATGTAGCCCAGGATGGCCTGGAACTCATAGCAATCTTCCTGCCTCAGCCTCCTGAGTGCTGCGATCAGAGGTATGTGCTCTGTGCCTGGGTGCCTCCCCTGACCCTGGAGAGTGACCAACGTGGTCACAACCAGACATGGCAAAACCCTGGGCGGAGGGAAGACCAGAGACAGTCCCGGGGTGTGCAGAGGCTGATGTACAACCTGGAAGAAAGGTGGCCCCGAGTTCTCCAGAGTCTCCAGAGAGCAACTTCAAAGCCGTGCCTATTTAATTTTCTTTAGGTCCCCAGGAATTCACTCGCCAGCCAGGTGTGGTGGCTTAGGCCTATCATCCCAGCACTCTGGGAGGCTGAGGCAGGAGGATTGCAAGTTTGAGCCCAGCTTGGGTAAATTAGGTTACCAGGTCCTGGTGTTTGGGGGTCTTCTTGCAGAGGTGGCTTCCAGGTTCTTGCCTTGAGCAAGGAGTTGGACCAAACGAGCACAGAAGGCAGCGAGGTTTTACGTTCCTAAAGGTTGGAATAAAGACACGCTGCACAGATGGAGGAGGCCCAGCTAAGCAGGGGAAGGAGCTGACCGCAGGGAGAACAGGGGCTCTGCGGAGGAGTGCAGAGGAGCTCTGATGACCTCCTGCCACTGCCCACCCACCGCCCAAGACAGGTCTGGGCACCCAAGCCCAAATCCCCTGTTTCTGCAGCAGCCGACACCAGTGCTCTGGTTGGCTGCAGATGGCGGCTCCGTGGGTCTCTGTCCAGGACTTCGTATTCGCAGGTCTGGCCCACCTTACCAGCCAGCGTTCCTGCCCCCATCTCCTGCCTCAGTGACTTAGCCAGACCCTGTCTCAAAATAAAAAATTTAAAAAGGGCTGGGGACATGGCACAGGGTGAAGACCCTGGGTTCAATCCCCACTGCAAACAAAAAAAAAAAAAAAAGGAAAGAAAAAAGAAATTCACCGTATGAGTTGGAGAGAAAAAAAGATGACAGACACATGCGCCGGTACAGTGTTACTAGATTGTAAGTTCAAGGTCAAAAGGGCCCCCAGTGGGACCTTATCCCCTCCCAAAATAAATAAATAAATAATAACAATAAAAAGGGTGGGTTTCGGAGGGCGTCCTTCAGTGGTAGAACCACTGCCTATTTTGGGATAAGCCCTAGGTTTAATCCTTAGAACAGCCAAAAAAAAAAAAAAGGCACTAACTTGCTAAATCAGGCGTGGAAGGGGAAAGAGTAAACCATGAAATCAATGTAGACAGTTCCTGGTTTTTAACACAAGCATGCCAATTAGATTCTTGCAGCTGGATTACGGGTGTGCCAGGAACTGCGTTGGACGTGGAAGCTAAGCCTGGCCTGAGGAAGCCGTGTGTCTGCTGGGATTGGCTGATCCCAGGCTCAAACGCCCCAAGGGCTGCAGCACGCTCCGCAGACCACCTGACTGGCTGACCCTGGGCTCCGTGTACAGTGACGGCTCCTGAATGCCATCTGCATGTACAGTTATTCGTCCATTAAAAACAGACATGGGGACCCACGCTTGTCAGCCCAGCCCTCTGGGACGCTGAGGCAGGAGGATAATAAGTTTGAGCCCAGTCTGGGCAACTTAGTGACTTAGGGAGGCCCCATGTTTTTAAAAAGGGTTGGGACTGTAGCTCAGTGCAAAGGTGCTGGAATCAATCCCCAATACAGTCCATCAACCAATCAATCAAAAAACTAAGAAACTGTCCGATTTGCAAAATTATTGCTGTTGACCCTGTCTGTAGGAATTTGGCTGTGTTCCGTAAGATCTAATCTTACAAGACCGAGGAATCAGCGTTGCTTTTTTCCCTTTCTTGCCAGAACTTGAACTTCACCCCAGCAGCCTGTTGTATTTAGAGCAGCCCTTGCGCCTGTTCTGACG
>NW_004955417.1:27445478-27465314 GCF_000276665.1 Chinchilla lanigera
GTGACCTTGTGGTGCCAGCTCCGCCTGTTCCCACCCGTTCACTAGAAGGGACCTTATACGCAGGTGCAGGTGACAGAGCATCTGTGGCCGGCATGGTCCTGCTGCTGCCTGGCTCCAGCCCTCACACACAGCCTGGGGTTTGCAGGACAGAGGCGAGTGTCCAGAAGCACAGCCGAGGCGGTGGCTCTCAGGTGAGGAAAGTTTTGTCAGGAAAACGTGAAAGAGGTACGGGGTGGGAAGTCTTGTCCCAGCATCTCAGGAGGGACATTTAAGCCTTTCCCCGCCAGCGCACCTTGGTCTGCAGCAGATGTGTGGGCCTGAGCCTGGTGGCCTGCGTTAGTCAGGACAAAAATACCTGCCACTTAAGGAGGAAGGAGCTCTTCAGGCTCACTGCTCCAGGGGCCTCGGTCCACGGTCACTGGTTCCAAGGCTGAGACAACATGGAAGTGGGGTGTGGCGGGGAAGCTGCTGGGCTCAGGGCAGCTGGGACCAGAGGCAGGAGAGGCCCAGAGGGAGCGCTACCACCAGAAGGTTCCCCCAGGGACCCACCTCCTCCGGCTGGGCCCTGCCTCCTAACGTCCTGATCGGCTATGCCTCATCAGTGGGTTGACCAGGTTCACACCCTCATGATCCGTTCGGTCTCCCAAAGCCCCTCCTCTGAACCCATGAGTCTGTAGGGGACACCTGAGGTCAAACCATAGCAAGGCCTAAAGCTTTACTGCAGAGAGTGGCAGGGAACACTTGGGGCAGTCCACCCAGTCACCACACCAAGCTTGTCCACCCCTTGGGCCCCTTTGTCCACGTCATGATGAGTCACGGGGTACAGAATTGTGAGTGACAGAAGCCCTAGAGACTCAGGACAGACCAGGCGGCCCCCCAGGCCCGCCACAAGACCAGTTGGACCCTGGCTTTACTTCCTTCCTTTCCCTTGGCACTTTTGTTCCTCTAAGGCGTGCACCCCTGTGCATTAAGCAGCACCCCCATACATCGTATGGCAACAGGCCTTAAGGAGTTCATTCAAGCTACACGTCTCCAGTGGACTCGACACCAGCTGACCCAGCACAGAGCCTCCAAGGCGGGCCTCAGGCAGTTGCTAAGTCCTGTCCTACCTGGTGTCGGATTAGCAGTCTCACCAACAGCCAGCCTCTCACTACCGTTCTGGTTCTTACGGAGTCCAACAAAATGGTCTCAGGGTCATCAAAAGCCCGTACTTTCAGAGGCCCCTTGAAAATGAGGCACTTTCAGCCAGAGTAAATGATTACCCATCGAACCACATGACGTAGTCCAGGGCGGACCACCAGACCTAGGTTGTTTCTAAGCCAAGCAGCCACCAAGCTCCGGAAGGTCACAGGCCTCTCCTAGCACACGAAAGTTCTTGGAACCACCCAGGCCTAGGGCCTCGCTCACAGATGAACCCCGCCGGGGGAGATTCCCAAGATGCAGCTCTTGCTGGGTCACAATGCCTGGCACCCAAAACGGAAAGGTGAGGTTTATTGGAGTCACAGCTTCAGCCCATCATCTGTGGCTGCAGCATGGTGGAAGCAGCTGGTGGAGAGGCCTGGTGGAGGATGAGGTGGCCAGGAGGGGGAGGGGACCTGGGGACAAGAAGACACCCTTCCAGGTCACGCCCCTTTGACCCCCTCCGACCAGCCCCACCGCCTACTGTGAGGCTTTCAGGGGACATTTTATATGTCAACCACAGCGCTCACCCAGTATGAACGCAGTTCTGCTGTCGTCCGATCCAGTCAGCTACCTGAGGGCTCTGGAGGACCAGTCCTACTCCTACTGAAACCAGCAGTCTCTCTTTGACCCAGCCTGGCACTCGAGACCTCTCAGATCCTACTGAGAAGTTCATTCAAGCCAGGCATGGCAGCATACTGCTGCAATCTCAGCACCTGGGAAGCTGAGGCAGGAAGGTCATCACCAGTTCGAGGCCAGCCCGGACTCCAGGGTGAGACCCTGTCTCAAAAAAGAAAACAGAAAGAAAGAAAGATTTTTCCAACAAACCTCGAAACACACATCCATGGCACTTCAGGTTCACAACTGACAACCCCCAGGTGCCGCCAGGAAACACTGAGCCTGGTGGCCCGAGGGTCCCCACCTCTGGTTGCCTTGTGGGTTCCATGGTAGGTGAATTAAATCTCAGTTAGTGAACATGAGTAGGCTGGGAGTTAATCATCTTGTGTCTTAACCCACTGACAGTGATGTACGTTTGCCAGTGACCTAGAATTATCTTCAAGGTACCAGAAACTGTCCTGTTACCAGTTTAATTCTTATATCAGAAACTGCCGGGTGCCTGACTCCTCCTTCAAGACCTGTCAGGGCCACATGAAGTCTGGGCTCCTCCGTGGCCGTGGGGTTCCGGTCCCCAGAGAATGAGCAACGGCCGGGACACTCACTTTTCCTGACTTGTGACTGCTTACCTCGGAGGGGAGAGAAAGGGGTGTTCCCACCCAGAGCCCTTAGACAAGAGCTGCGACCCTTCTGAGGATTGACTTGTAGTTTAGCAAGGGAAGTTAGTTTTATAGCTATTCAGAGGCACGTGAGTGTTGCTAGGATTTATAGGAGGCCGGAATCAGCCTTGCGGAGGAGGACAGGGAGCAGGAAAGGGAGGAGAGCCGTCCCCCTATAACCCCGGCAGGACACCCGTCAGCCACATCTAAGGATTGTGGCGGGGATCAAAGGACGTTGTACCACACAACACAACTTTGCACCCATAGCGCACTCCACAGGGAGAGAAGTCATTACAGACTTGAACAAGCCTGAGAAACAGTTCACAGAGTTATTAGTCGTCTGAGCTCTGTTCCGTTCTCACAAGTAGAATCATGTCCAAATGATCCACGGGGGATCTGGGTCTTTGAAAGGTGGGCGTATTGCGAATATAAAATAACAGCATTGTCGTGAACCAGCATAACTCACCCCGCACTGTGCCTAAACAGCTCATCAGCGGAAGTCTCAAATACAGAATAAACTCTCTCCATATGTTGACAGAATTTGCCACAAACCCGAGACAAGGATTTAAAAGCACTTTGTAAATGGGAAAATGCCACATAAATGCCAGTTATTATTAATCGAACTACAGAAGGCTTATTTATTTTGACTTTGTAAGTTCATGCTGAATTACTACGCAGTTTCTACGTCCCTGACCGTATTTACTGACGCCATTCTGCTGGAAGTTCCTGAAAATTTGATGAGGTGAAGATGATCAGGATGATAAACGGCACGGCCTCTGCTGTTTTAGTACAGCACTGTTTAGCTGGTAAAGCTGGTGTGGGTACAGTTACCGGCGTGCATGTCTCGCTTTAAAACTCACTGCGTAGAGCCCTTTCCTGCGGGATGATGGGTGTGTTCCGAGAACCACGGCATCCTTCGTTCCTTTTGTGCTCTTGCTGTCTGCCAGGCCCTGAGCTATGCCCCAGGCGTGCAAGGAGGTGTGAATAACTGTGCTGCCCGCAGGGGTCCGGGGCCTCCGTTCAGCTCACAACTGACTATAATGCGTCTGAACAGACCTAAGTGCCACAGGGAGACCGAGGGGCAGCCTCGGGGGCTCCCGCATCCAGCAGCCTTGGTCTTCCCGCACAGATGGGATTTACCACTTTTGCAGACGGGTGAGAGGGGAGGATATTGACGAGGCACCCAACTCCAGGGGATGAAGCTGTCGGGCGAGCCGAGTGGGAATGAGGAGAGCCAGCTTCCTCTGGCCCTGTGATCCCCACTGCTCAGGGCCCTCGGTGGCCGTCAGACTAGGTTTCCGTGAGTCCGGGCTCCTGACTGCTAAGTGCACCAGGATTTAAAAACAGAGCATCGTCTTAAGTGCCTTCTTGACACCCGGACAATACCTGATGCCCCCAAGTTAGAGCAGGGGAGGTTTACTTTGGCTGATAGTTTGAAGAGATTTCAGCCCACAGCGGGCTGGCTCCAAGGCAGGAGAAACAGTCCCAGGTGTGGCAGGCAGGAAGCAGCCCCGCTCTCGAGCAGGAGGAGGGAAATAAAGCCTTCCAAGCCACGCCCCCAGCGACCCACCTCCTCCCAGCAGGCTTCCCCTCCCAGCAGTAAACCCAGCGGTAGACTAATCCCGCACCACACCCGGCCCTGCCGCCCAGTCCCCCCCAGTCACCTCCCCAAAGCCCCACCTATGAGCACGTGAGGCTCGGGGACATCAGATACAACTCATGACAGTACACGCGCCCACCGCCCCACACATCCGCTAAACCCCGCGCATTTTTCCTTCCAGTGAGCTCAGGCTGAGGGCAACAATGGTGAGCTGTCCTCCTCCTCCGCAGCTCACCTCCCACCGTTCACCGGCCGCACCGTAACACAATCCTGCCTTTCACAGACGGAAGATGTTGGACCCCATTGATGCAACGGCCCGGGGATTTGCAGGGACACGCAGTTGACGTCAGCTTTACATCAGTGTCTCTCAGGCATCACCACCTGTTCAGCGGCTAGAAACAGACTGCTGGGCTGACGGTCTGGCTCAGAAGTCCTGGGGCCCGGTGCACACTGGTAAGCCCAGAGCTCAGGGAGGCTGAGACAGGAGGGCCGGATGCTTTACCCCAGCCGGGGTAATTTAGTGACTTAGAACTTGTCTTGAAAGAAGGAAAAAAAAGAGAGAGGGACAGACAGACACAGAAGAGAGAGAGGAAAGGGGAAAGAAAAAGGCAGGCTCAGGATGTAGCTCGATGCTAAGACCCCGGTTAAATTTCCAGTATGAAAGAGAGAGACAGAAAAAGAGAGAGAGAGAGAGAGAGAGAGAGAGGGAAAACAGGAGAAAGATCTCAACACAGAGAAATCGAGAAGTCACCTCTGAAGACACTGGTGCCTTTGCCTGCGCGTTTCCTTTGACGTGTGTCTGTACACGTGTGCGTATAACTGAAACCGTGCTGTATATACTATTTTTGGGGCTGGCGTTTTTCTCTGGGCATCTCATCTTTCATATTAGTCAAAACTGCGGCGCAGAGCACATCAGGGACCAGGCTATTGCCTGAGCAGCTAAGGCTCCAACTGGGTACCGCTGGGAGCGAGGCGGGGCGCGCCGCAGGCCTGAGCCACCTCACAGCCCAGCGGCCAGGCCCGGCTTACGGCCCCCATCGGTCGGGGCTTGGGCAGACAGGGAGTTTGGGGACTGCGGCTCTCCAGCCCTGCCCACCTCCCAGGGCCTGCAGAGGCACAGGGGCCTGCCGAGGGGCGTGGTCGGCACAGGCTGGGGAGGAGCCTGAGGGCGGGGAGTGACCTGTTCTCCCACAGTCCTGTCACTGAGTGATGGCACGCCCTCTCCCTCCATGGCTGCGGCTCTCAGCCGCAATGTGTCCTGGGGCAGCTGCGTGCCTGTGGCCGCTGTCTCATGGGCCCATCCTGCAGGAAGTAAAGGCTTCTGCCCTCAGTCCCAGCACTAATGGGGGCTGAGGCAGGAGGATCTCTCTGAGCTTGAGGCTTCCCCAGGCTATATAGTGAGTTCAAGGCCAGCCTGAACTACAGTGAGACCTTATCTCAAAAAAATAAAGTTATTATGAGAGTAAAACTTAAGAGCAGATCTATGACTTCAGACATTTAAAGTTTTAAAAATTTATATAAATAATAAATGTCTACCATGGGGGTGGAGAAGCCACAGCTTTTCTTCCCGAAGTACTGCGGCCACTGAGACAGCCACACTGGGTAGTAATTAGCCCAGTTTCAGGACAGGCAGTGTAGCTCAGTGGCAGAGCACTCCCCTAACGTGCACCGGGGCCCAGGGCTGGAGCCCAGCCCATCTCGAGAATTGCTCCAGTTGGGGTGCAGACAAGAAGCGCCGCACTTGGGCTAAACCCTAACTCTTCCCCTCAGCCTTCCGTAGCTTCCACGTAGGAACTTGGAGCCAGAGTTCAGCCAGGTGCTTCTCCTAGGGGATTTAACCGGAAGAACAGTTTTACATGTGCCAGGAGGGCGGAAGGAGCAGAGAAACTGGGGAATCTGCTAGAGAAACGGGGAGAGAGCACGGCCCCAGGCAGTGCAGTCCACGGCCTAAGGGAAGAACCACGGCTTCTCCACCGCCCTAAGCGTGGCCCACAGGCTGGGAGTTTCCTGAAAGGAGAGGTTGTTTGCAGGCTCAGGGCTCAGCCCCTTGCGCGGAGCTCTCTGCCGTGATGGAGCCGATCTGCCTTCTGCTCCACGATGTGGTGGCCACCGGTTCCACACGACGGCTGTGCGCTGGGACCGGGGCTGGGCAGGCGGGACCAAGCCTCTGTACTTCACATTTTACTGAGTTTTACATTAGTCTCACTGCGGTTTCCACATTGGACAGCACGGGCAGCTTGGAAAGGGCAGGACGGGCGCGGACAGGCACGCGCGGTACAGGGAGGTTGAGGCACGCGGCGTGGGGTGAGGTCGGTGCTTGCGCAGGTTGGCCGAGACTCTAGCCCTGTCACTGACAGTGCGACCTCAGGCAGGTCTCTCAATTTCTGGAAGCTCTCTATAAAACTAGGCTAAAACACAAGACGAAACCACTTGCCCCCTGGGATAGCTCAAGTCATCGCAGAGCTCAGCCGTGCAGCTGCCCAGCGATGCCTGAGTCGGGGCGCGCTCGCTAGGTGTGCGTTGGAACTGTCACCCAAACAGGTTCTTCCGGGACCTCGAGGGGGCCTGGGGGAAGATGCAGCGTCCCTGGAGAGATGTGGCCCAGCGCCACCAGCTGTGTCCTTTAGCACTAATTCTGCGAATGTGTTTGCAACACGTTTTTGTTCCTCTTCTTTCCTACATCATTCGTCTTTGTCTACAAGTCATTTCAGCGTGCCTTTATTTTTCTTAGAGTATAGAATGTATTTTTGACTTCATTATTGTACTAGGATAGGCATATTATTACGGACGACTGACCTCGTTATCCCGCACAATGGAAGTTCGCAATGATGTCAAAATTATGTTTGTTTGTTGGAAGTGGCACAGTGATATGTGTGCTTTCTTGTCATTTACCATTTTGTGCCTGAGGGTGATGTCTGACACCACAGTGACATGCTTTTCACCATAGCAGCCCAGCTGTGCTTGTCTGGTTTTTCTTTATCATATTCATGAGAGCTGTATCAATGTTCACAAGTGTCTGTATAATGATGCATCTAATATGCTGCAGAGGCTTCATTTATTATGAAATGAATGCAATATTTTGTGCTAAGCCCTGACACCTTCTCCCAGTCACTCCTGCTCTCCTGTCCGGAGCTGTATCTCTTACACAAACAACGCAGCGGCAGCCCAAAGTCGGCAGCAGCTCAGCGAAATGTTGGAAATTGCACAAGCGCGTGCCGCGCTTGCACGGCGAAGCATCTCATCTCAGTTCAACTCAGCATTGGCCTTGTGAGACAATTCTCTCACAGGGTGGGGAAAGACCCGCCCAGTGCTTTCCCTGCTCAGCCGCGTGGTTAACACGGCACACTGCTAGACGACTGCTGGGCACAGCAAGGGAGGCTGCCGAGGAAACGCTGAGCAGAGAATGCCGGGTCTCAGACGGCCCTCCCCCAGCCGGCCTGCGCCCCCCAGCCGGAGCCGCAGTGGGTGGCAGGTGGTGGCTTGTCCCCAGACACGGGCCGCTCCTCGGAGCTGGGCAGCGTCAGGGATCGCTCTGCATGCTTCTGTGGGTGCACTGTTGGCACCAGTGGGAGCTCTGACGCTAAGTAACACACATGCAAGCAGAAACAAAACCCACCCTCCGCGAGGCCCACAGCCGCTCTCCAGTCCTCTCCTCTCGTGTCTGAGGAAGCTATCTTTTGCCAAGACTTGGTTTTTTTTTTTTAATAAATCTTTCTATATTCTATAAACAAACAGACTAAACAAACACAAATACAAAAGAGCCTAATGCCGGGAAAGTTGTGGTCAGTTTCTGCCGGAACAGCCAGATATGGACCAGTTCTATTTCTCACCATCTCCCCCAGATAAGGCTTGGGTTTCTCGCAGGCTCCTGAGGTGCTAGAACACGGAAGTGAGTGATTTGCTCCAGACTTCCTTCCCCTACTGAGCCACACAGACAGGGAAAGGGAAGGGCCCCGTCACTGGTTAGTGCTCTCCCAGCCTGTCTACTGAGGCCCTTTAGTTAGCAGCTGCTGTGACGTCCCCTGCTCTGGGGAACACACAAGAACCTGCACCGTGCTTGGATAGGAGACGGTAGTTCCTTCCCAACTTGAACGGTCCCGATCGTCCTACTTGGTCACCAAGGGCAGGGAAGCTTGGCACATTCCGGGGCAGCCAAGTCTGTCCCCATTATGGGATTATCTACCCTGGAAGGAGAAGTCTGTGTTCATGCTCCTCTACACTCTACTAAAGTCTATTTCTGATAAAAGGAATAAGGCAGCAACAGGGAGGAAGTGACCCATGGGCTGTGGGAGCCATAATGTACCCTGGGGCCACAGAATTTGTCCTTTTCTTCGCATACTGGGACGCAGACTCCAGGAGCGGGCATGATTCACCCAAGTTCTCGTCTGATCCTTTGCGTGAGACTGCGCTATGCATAAATGCATCCAAGAGAATTCACAGCGTCCCGAGTAACTTCCAAGGCCTAGGCACCGTGGTAGAACCCTCACTAGAGAGCTATGCATTATTCTGCTCATTTTTCAGATTTATAAACTGAGTCTGAACTCACAGTTAGTAAATGGCTCACCCATGATTCAGTACCAGATACCCAAGACTACAAAGACCTTTTTTTCCAACTACTGCACTGCGTGATATGCCCACGCACAATACCACTGCTAAAGAAGGAAGCATGGCCAGAACCCAGACAGCGTGGAGAGCCGGGAGACGGAGGCCACAGGGAGCATCCAAGTCACTGTCACCCCTTGATAACAATGATAGTAGTGATAATAATAGCTACCATTAGCTGAGCGCCTACTACCAGCCAGACACTTGAATCTGTTAGTTAATTTCATCGTCACAACTGCTCTGTGAGGGAGGGACAAATACACTCACTGATCAGATGAAGAAGCTGTGAATGACAGAAATTAAATAACTCTCCCAGGCACATAGTTGGCAAGTGGTAACTGGGACTTCGATTCAAATCTAAGTGACTTGAGATCCTGGGCTCTTCCTCATCTCAGCCGCGTGCCTGAGCCTTGGAAGCTGTTTAACAGATGCTGGATATACACAGATAAACGAATGAAAGCACTCACAAGTGGGGGCTGGACGGACAGCACGACTGCTATCTGATGCCCAAGTGAGTCTTGGTTATGTGCTGTACAAAATAAATCAGCAGCAAACACATAATGTTTTGTTTTGCTCCAAAAGGTAGAACTGTGCGGAATCGGAGGAAACTGCGGATTTCCTGTGGCTTCCTGTGCAGGATCCTGGCTGCAGAAAGTTCACCGCCTGCACGACCTTCCATTCTGCGATTCCAAGGCTCCACGCGAAGCACGTCTCCGTGGAGGCGTGAGGGAGAACATTCCCGCACGAAAGCTGCCCATCTCTGAGGTGATGCGGAGCCATAGCGCTGGCAGAAACACCAAGGAAGACGCTCTTTCGTGAAGTAGTGTGGACGATCGTTTCCAGCTGGGCGGTTATTCCCTTTGCTCTATCCACCCCCTTGCAGGGCAACTGTTGAACCCCTGCGCTTGAGAGATGCTGTCTTCCCGGCGCTTGATCGTCGGGCTAGGCTCCTGACTCCCTTCGCCCACGAGAAATACTGCAGCAGCAATGAGGTGCCAGCTCCCAGTCTCAGCTTGGACAGGCACCACCTAGCTCCACCCACCTTCCGGAGACCCTGAGACTTCTGAGGAACAGACCCAGCCCACTGGTGGAGGAGAGGCTCCACGGGAGACAGGAGGACAGCCAGCTGTCCTGTGGCGCATGGCCAGCATGCTGCCCACAGATGCACGCGGGGCCTTCACCCGGAGACGCCTCCGGGCCCCGGCAGGAACAATGGGAGCTGTGCGCTGGGATCTTCTGGGTCTTCCCTCATGGATCCAGTAATGCACAAAGATAATCAAGCATCTCACTGCCCGCTAGGCGATCGGCTCGCAGCGTCATATCACTTCATTCTTCAGCCTCTCAGCAGCCTGTGAGAAATGCATGCTTACTGCTGAGCTGATTTCTAGACAAAGAAACATGGCAGGTTTCCAAGACACAGAGCCGGGACCGAGGACATCCGGAGCCGAGCCTTTGCGGTAGGCCTCTGCCGCTGCCTCTTCCTGCGCGACTGCAGGGTGCAGACTCACAGCTGCTAGACTGGCACTCGCTGGGGCCGGTCTCCAGGCGCTGTCAGAGTCTGGGACGTCACAGTTCCACATTCACCTTCCAGGTTTCTCCTGCCCGAGACTCACTTTTTCTCACTGCTTGTTTCCGAGGAATGCCACTCTTGGGTTTGAAACTTAAAACTGATGATCGGGAAAAATATTTCTTAAAATACTCACTGCCAAGGCATGGGAGCCAGCAGAAGAAATGCTCCTGTTCCAAAAGAAAATCAGTTTCCCAGTTTAAGAGTTGCCATCCTACCCAGAACCAAAAATGTCTGCAAATCAGGTTTGGGGGAAAAAAAATATGTATATATATGATTGGCTTCTCTCTCTCTCTCTATATATATGTATGATTGGCTTCTCAGGGAACCAACCCTAAGGAAGCGACCAAGGCAGATCAGGTAATTGTGCTCAGTATCCAAGCTCAGCTTTTCCTTCCTTTTACAGACTCCCCGCAGCTCGTAATAGTTACAAAACGTCTCAGACTGCAGCCGCTTCTCTTGTTGAATACCGTGACCGCAACACTCCGCCAGTGAGGCCAGTCCCGACGGGAAAACCGGTTAAACCAGTCCAACAGGAAGAAGGCCAGGGACGCGCTCCCCCAGCACTCTGCAGCTTGGCAGGGAGAGCTCTCTGTATTTCTCAAATGAGAATTCTGAATCCCACACTGGATGAACTCTGATCAAGACACACGCTTTCAGAGAAATCTCCCCGCCTCGCCCGCTTTTCCCATTAGAGTAGGTGGTATCACTCTTGCTGCACCTTGTGGCTTGGTTTGGGCTTGGGGTTTGAAGGCCTCTGATGTAGCCCACACACCTCAGGAGGGCTGGTGGCTGAAGACCTCAGCTGCCGCAGGGCTGCGGGACCCTCCACCCACGCTCCTGATAGAGGCTTTCTCCTGCACCCAGGGCTGAATCCAAGGTCTTTACCCTGAGCTCCGTCCCCAGCCTCCCTTTCTATCGTGAGGCAAGGTCTACCCCTCACTGGGCTGGGGTTGATAAGGTTCCTGGAACAGGAGCGGTTCTGCTTCTCTGGGAGCCGTGGGAAAAGGCGGTCACTCCCAGGAGAGCTCATTCCACAGATATGGGGAGGGTGGCTTTCGTTGCGTTGTGTTTTTTGAATAGGCGATTGAACATCCCCTGGACTCTGTCAACCTGCTGCTTTGCGTTAGGATTGGGCTCCTGCTCTTCCCTTTCTCAGGGAAGCACATTTGTGGACTTGCAGTATTCCTGAGGAATGTAGGGTGTGAGAGGTCTGGTAGGGAAGGAACCTAAATTTAACCAAAAGAATGCTGATACAGATCGCCTTGGGTAACTTCGGCTGAGGCCCAAGAATGGCAGTCTTCTTAAAATGACAATTTTTAGTTATGATTTCTGTGTCTCCTTTCTACTTATCTTTTATTTCTTCTATCCTACCTCAGTCTAAATTGCCCAGGGTATCCTCCAACTTGAGACTTTCCTGCCTCAGCCTCCTGAGTAGCTGGAATTACAGTGTGTGTCTCTGTGCCTACCAAAGAGGTTTTTTTTTTCCGGTACTGGGAATCGAACTCACGACCTTGCGCTTGCCAGGCAGGTGCTGTGCCCCTGAGCTAAATCCCCAGCCCCCAAAGAGGTTTTTTTGTTGTTTTGTTTTGTTTTTTGGTGCTGGAGGTCAAACCCAGGGCTTGCGAGTGCTGGGAAAGTGCTCTACCACTGAGCAATGTCTGCAAGCTTGGGACCCTCCTTCTAGCTCACCCACTGTCTAGCAGATTTTCAGGGCCCTTGGACACTCCTGTAATCTCAGTTCTTTGCCTCTGGCTTGCTAAGGCTGCTAGAGACCTCCTAACCCTTTCTACCCCTTTAAATTAACCATTAGACTCCCAAAATGCAGATGGCAGTCGTGTTCTGGGACCACACCCAGCTCTCATTGTTTTTACCTTTGTGTTTTGATTTCATTCTTGCCCTTGGCTCTTGTATACCCTCTACACTCTAAGATTTTCCTGTTTTCCCTCAATGTGTTCTTTAAAGTAATATGTGCTTCATGTGGAAAAAAAAGCTACAGTCCCCTTTGCCCCTTGGACTGCGCCTTCCACTCCCTAACTCCGCTCAGCTTCCAGGGACCTAATGTTGCCTGTGTCTTACGCTTCCTTGGAAATACATCTTTTATCTCTGTCTCTGTCTCTCTCCTTTCCACCATGTCCTGCTCTCACTCAGATCAGGCCTAGACCTGCCAGCTGCATTTTTGTTGCAAACCAGTTAAAATTTTATTCAGGAAAGCGCCGTATGACTTTCCTACTTGTCCCACAGTTATTCTGAGCCCATAGAATGACTTTTACGATCTCAGATGTCCCTAGATACTGAGCTGCCTGGAGAATTCTCCTGTACTCACTTCTGCTATAATACACTAGTTAATCAAACTAAAGTGAAACTTTTATCCTACCCAGAGCACCTACTGAAATGGAAGTAATTTATTTATAAGATTCCTTTTTAAGTCAGCTCTCTTTTTCATAAAATATTATCCTTTAAAATAAAATACAATCCTTAAAATACAATTATAATCCATTTAATCTGAGCAAAGCTATAGTCATTTAAGCAAGAGCGACATCTTAAAATAAAAGTGATCATCCTGAGCTATATTTAAAAAGAAACAACCGCCGGCCCTCATGTGAGAGTGATTTTAGTTATCTGCTAGAGGGATGATTTACAGGCTGAAACCACCTCAAAGGCAGGTCAGTTCTACTTACAAACATGGTGCTGTCCCGTCTGGGAGAAGGCGATGAAGAACCTTTAGGGGAAGGAGTTCCTCCTCCTTAAGGAGAAGGCGAAGGCTGAGGCAGGCAGCTTCCATTTCGTGAGCGCCACGCTGGGACACAGCGGCCCGGGCTACAGGAGGCCAAGGGTCTGGGCAGCTCAGGCTCATCAGCCCCTGCGGAAAGGATGCCCGTGGCCGTGGGCTGCCCGGTGGCCCTCTCTCCTCAATCCTCAGTCAGTGAACAAAGTTGTCAATTCTGTCAAAGTGACAGTGTAAAAGTTGACTAATTCTACAAGGTTTGTTATTAATAAATTTGTAAAAAGGCCTCCACCTTCCCTTCCGAGAAGTCCCTTCTTTTAGTAGAAATCATCACGACCCTCCTGAATGTTATACATGGCCTCAAAATCACCCAAATTAGTCCATTTCTCCTGACCCCACTCTGTTACTTCCAAAGGTGAGTTTCTTACATTTACACGGTTGTAGGCACCTTGGGGAGAGACAGCATGTGAAACTTCCAATATCCAATTTGGGGGTAAGACCTTGGAAAGGTCCCTGAAGGCTAGGCTTTATCAGCTCATAGTGAATCTGCCTCTGCCTTAAAGTGAAAACAAGCAAGACGTCTTGTATGAAATTCTCCCGCCCCACTCTGAACCAGCGGCGCGTTGGGAACACAGGTGTCTGGATAACTTTGCGTCCAGCCAGCCTGGCAGGCCCCGGTTCTATCGCATCTTGCCTTCTGGGCCAAGAGGTAGCAGTACTTCATTCTGCTTTCTGTGGAAAACTGATCCCATGGTTTCTGTCACTTGTCCTACAATACACGGCTGTCCCCTGTGGGCTTTCTCCTCCTTCTCCTCTTTCTTCCTCCATTACTTCCCCTTCAGCTTTATTGAGAGAGAACTGACACATGAGATTGTTTATATTAAGTGTATTCAACAGGGTGATCTGATACATGTTGTGAAATGATTAACACAATCATTTCCTGGAGTAACACACCCACCATCTCACATAATGATCATTTTGTGGGCTGAAGGGAGGCAAAGATCTGCTCTTTCAGCAGATTTCAAGCACACGCACAGTATTTGTCAGGGTTTATATCTACCTATCCCCCAAAGCCTCATGCACTCATAAGTGGTCCCCTGGGAAGGGGTCTGTATGATGTGGGCTCCCAGCTGACTGGCAGTTAGGAGGTGGGGTCAGAGGGGAAGAGGTGGGGCTTGGGGCAGGGCCTGGAAGGGATCTTCTTCCTCTGGACCCCTCCCTCCTCTCCCTACTTCCTGTTCCCCATGTCCTGAGCAGCTCACTTCGGCGGGCTGCCCACCTTGGAGCCAGCTGGCTGTGGACTGAAACAAATCTCTCCTTCCTGAGCTGTGGGTGTCAGGAATTTTGTTCCAGGGATGCGGGAAGTAGCTAAGACAGTATTATCAACTGTCCTCACCATGTGTGTATTAGATCCTCAGAACTTATTCCTCTTATAACTAAAGGTTTGCATCTTTCGACCAACATCTCCCTATTTCCCCAGCCTTTGCCCCCTGATGGCCACTTTTCTACTCTGCCTCTGTACGTTGGGCACTTTTAGATTCTACACATAAGCGAGCTTGCACTGTATTTGTCTTCCTGTGTCTGCTCTGCTTCACTTGGGATACAATCCTCCAGCTTCATCCATGTTGTTGAAAATAGAAAGAAAATGTGTTTAGTTATTTTCTAAATCACTAAATTTGAAATAAAAAGGCCTTTGCTAGCAGCCTTAGGGGAAATACTATTGCTAATATTTCACTTAACACGGCTGCTTTTCTAGAAAGAGAAATAAGATATTAAACATTGAAGATGACCAGATGGTAGTACTGAAGCCACCAGAAATGAAACCCAGCAGGGTAAACTTACGGCACAGAGCGCAGCTCACAGCGCTGAGGGCGCTGAGCCTGTTTTTCTTCAGCATTACGAGTTTCTTTATTTCCAAATGGCAAAACCAGAGTTCCAGAGCGGCAGTCTTATACATCAAAATGTCATTAAACTACGTGGCTCTCTCCTGCAGTGTCATATTACTTCTGCCTTGAAAATTTTATTTTTCTAATGACACCGGAGGTAGTAATTAGAAAGTGTAGTATTCCTGTCCAGCCATAGTGGATGCCACCCAAAGGTTAGCTGCCATGCTGAAACCCTGCAGCAATTAGCTTTAGAGCAGAGTGCAGTGGGGAATGGCGCCGTGTGAAAGTTAGTTTTTAATGAAGGTTATCCTCTGTGTCAACGCGCACAGGCTCCTCTGAGTCAAATTCACAGTGTGGAGGACCAGAGCCGTGGATAGAGTTTCACGGCCCAGGGAGCTAACCGTCCTACATCAAGTGCTCAAACTGCTACACTGTCCTACCTTGGAAAAAAACTTGCACCTTTGTGAGGACAAGAAGTTTTAAATATGTAAAGCTGTGTTTAATGAGAGTGTGCAAAATATTACAGGTGAACGGATTTAATTGTCATTGCATGTATCTGCACAGCCCGGAGACGGGCTGAAGGTGTTTGGGTAAGTAATAAAATTACGGTGAAGTTTTAGTCGTTCGTTTCATAACCTTAATTTCAGCAAAATCATCTAAGTATGTTGTTCTAATCAAAATTTTCATACAAACAGCGTTCTATTAACAATAACACCAAATTATATAACTCTCGGATTATTGTAGCTCTTGGTGTTATTTTATTTTACTCTGTTTGGTGGTGCTGGGGATGAAACCCAGGGCCTCATGCATGCTGGACAAGTGCTCTACCACCAAGCTCCACCCCTACCCCCAGCTCTTGGCATTTTTGTACAGCTTGAGAAAACTTTGCTCTGCTAAGGCAACAGCAGCTGAAGTTATCAACAAAATCCTTAAAGCAATACTTATTTTTTTAAAGTGAGAAATCAGGGTTCACGGTTGGCAAACACAGAGTTTGGAAACTGTCCCTCCATCCCAATACCAAGTACAGAGTTTAACACACTACAAGCCAACAACTCTTCTTAGACATGTATGTGGAAAACCACTGCCCCTGAAATCGGAGAGATAAAGAGGCAGATACAGAAAATCACAAGTCACCAGAGCAGAGATCCCCCGGGGAACCAGCACAGGGCGGGAAAACCAGAACGGCCACTGGTGACTTGCTAGAGGCTGGCATTATTGCTGTGATCTGGCATTACTGTTGAAGGCTTAGTCCCAGCCCTTTCTGCTGTTTGGGAGGTGGTGACATCTTTAAGGGGCAGGGCCTAGGGAAAAGCCTTCCTTACTAGCGCCTTCCATTATCCTTCAGAAATGAAAGGGGACGGTAGGGATCCACCCGCTTCCTGTCTTTCTTTGCTCCTAGCCACTGTGAGGTGAGCAGCTTCCCCCACCCCACTCTCCCCGCCGTGAGACCCTCCTTGTGGCAGGCCCGGCAAGGCCAAGTCGCCATGGACTGAGGCCTCTGAACCGTGAACCAAATCCATCTTTCTACCTTCCGAGTTGATTATCCAGTGCCTAACCCATTGCCCGAGCATGCTGTGGCTTTAACAAGGCTTGCCCTCAGGGAAAGGGCTTTACCAGAGCCTGACCTATGGGGTGTTAGCAGAGCTAACCAACCTGGGGGAAGGGAAAGAGCCAACCCTACCTGCTCTGGGTGTCCTGTCCCACTGAAGGGAGATTGAAAACTGAGAAGTACTTGTAAAGTTCACAGTCCAGGGACGTAGCTGGAGACTTAGTTGTGGGTCTCAGGATGTTTCCCCTCCCTTCACCCCTTGACGCCACATTCCTGAAGTCCTCTCCACGCAGTTCCTTTGTCCCGCACGCCATATCCAGCTCGTGACCATAATTACAAGGCACACTGTCAAGCAAAACCCACAGCTTGACGACACAGAGCAAGCACCACACCAACTCAGATGTGGCAGCGATATCGGAATTCTCAGAACACAAGCTTAAAATAATTACGATTAATTTGCTGCAGGCTGTAAAGGAAAAAAAAGAGCCCATGAAGAGCAAATGTGTAACAAGAGTAGAGAAATGGAAATTCTAAGGAAGAGTAAATAAAAACTGCTAGAGACAACAACAAAAAACCTTACTATTCCAGAAATTAAGATGCCTTTGATAGGCTCGTTGGTGGCCAGGATAGAGTTGAGGAAAGGAGCTTTGAGCTCAAGGATATGTTAACAGAAGCTTCCAAAACTTAAAAAGAAAAAGTCTGGGGGGAAAATGGGACATAATATCCACAAACTGTGGAAAAACTATGAAAAGATCACATGTATATAATGAGAATACCAGAAGGAGAAGGAGAGAAAAAGGATCAGAAGAAATATTTAAAGTGAGAACGACTGCGCATTTCTTCCAAATGCATGTCAGGCACCAACCACGCCACACCCGTTCTCTAAAATCTCTTCCAGAAGATAGGTGCAAAGGGGAATTCTCCCGAGCTCATTCTAGGAGAGCAGTGTTCTTAATACCAAAGCCAGACAAAAATGTTACGAGGAAAAAATCTGCAGACTGTATCTCTAATGAACATAGCTGTAAAACTCCTCAGTGAAACGTTAGGCTGTGGAATCCAACAGTATGTAAAAATTGGCCCACCAGGACCACGATTTATGCTGTGCTTCAACATTAGAAAATCAGTTCATGGAATCCACTGAATCATGGATAAAAAAGTCCCACAAATTTTAGGGTTAAAAAAAAAGAAATCCCACAAGATCATATAAATAAATGCACAAAAAGCATTTGATAAAATCCAACACCCATTCATAATTAAAAAAAAAAAATCCCAGGGGGGGGGAAAAATCCCACAAGATCATATAAATATATGCACAAAAAGCATTTGATAAAATCCAACACCCATTCATAATTAAATAAGCCTCAGCAAACTAGGAATACAGGGGGGCTTCTTACTAAAGAAAATCTGTAAAAACCTACAGGTAATGTCATACTAATAGCGAGAAACTTACCTATCAAACAACAAAGATGACACCTGTATCTGCTTCTCAGGAGCCAGACAAACAAGAAGAACGGAGTGAAATATTTAAAATGGAGAGAAAGAGAGCAAGAAAGAGAGAGAGAGAGGGGGAGAGAGAGAGAGAGGGAGAGAGAGAGAGAGGGAGAGAGAGAGAGAGGGAGAGAGAGAAACGCCACTAACTACAGATTTGTGTCTTACAAAAATTATCCTTCAGAAATAAAAGTCTGCCCGTGTTGGTCACTATGTCCAGCCTCAGGCCAGAGAAACAGTAGGAAGAGAAGGAAAACGAGCCACCCTGTCTGAGAGCTGCGTAGCTCGCTGCTGAGGATAAGGCCAAGAGGGGCTGAGTACTTCGTTCGCGATTGTCCAGAGCGAGCCGGAGCCAGCCTTTAACCCAGGTGTGCGCTTAACCCGGAGCCGCTGAGACGATGTGTTCACGCTGCGAGACAAAGAATGATACAGAGAACTGACTGATGTTGCAAATCCAGTCCATAAGGTTCCAAAATCATTCTACTCATTGCCGCGCACTATAATTAAATGCAGTTAGAGATAGAGTGGGCTTTACCTCTGAAATGTAGGCCGTTTTCTCTTCCAAACCATGTAACACGTGTTTATTTGAATTTCAGATGTATTAACTTAAATGTCACTGCCTGGCTCTGATACTCCGGCCCAATTGCAGAAAAGATTGTTATGTTTGCAAGAACTTGGGAGTAATGTTCTTTCTATTCAGAAACTTAGGGACAAGTACTCTTGCTCTGCAGAAACACGCCAGGAGGAAGCTTAGCCTTCTTACAGGCTTCCTTCCCAGAACCCTCCTCTGAAGTGCGTAACCTGTCCAGACCTCAGCCGCCTTATGATTCCTTCCCGACCACCTCACCCTCCCTGGAGTCCTCAGCTTTTGATAAAGCCGGGAGAAATCCTCTCCAAATCACAGTTTTTGACCATTTTGGTGGTTTGCAGAATTCAGACTCTTACTTCGGGTGTTTGGTGACCTCCTTCAGCGCAGATCCTGAGAGGTGACGTTTATTTTATCCACAGGGTGGTTCTTCTGGTGGCCTCCATCTAAGTCACTTTGTATTTGCCCACCTCCTGGGAAGTTCCTGCTGAGTGCGCCCAGGAACCCACAGGACCTGGGCCACCCTGACTTGGCCCTCAGAGCCCCTGGCTACCATTACAGAGCGAACACAGCGTGGAGCTGCTGAGGGCTGAGTTCGGGTGATGCCGCTGAGATGCCAGGGTAGAGCTGTGCTGAAAACGAGGTTGCCTTCACAAGCCACGGTCTGTAGCCAGGAAACTGCAGCGCCTGTCAGAGGGAGAAGCCTGCCAGCCTACCGCAGCCTGCTGACCAGACGCTAAGCTGATCAAGAAGATCGATGGACTGGTGGGTGGCTGGGTGGATGGATGGATGGACTGGTGGGTGGCAGGGTGGACGGATGGATGGACTGGTGGGTGGCGGGGTGGACGGATGGATGGACTGGTGGGTGGCGGGGTGGACGGATGGATGGACTGGTGGGTGGCGGGGTGGACGGATGGATGGACTGGTGGGTGGCTGGGTGGATGGATGGATGGACTGGTGGGTGGCTGGGTGGATGGGTGGATGGGCTGGTGGGTGGCAGGGTGGATGGATGGATGGATGCCCGGATGGATGGGTGCACAGGCAGGCAGGGTGTTTCCCCCATCTCACTCAGGCTGCTTGGGCATTGACTTGACAAAGTAAACTAGCCTCGTGAGGAGAGACTTCTGGGTCCCTGAAATCCAAAGTGAAGTGGATTCTAAAAAACAGTCCTCGGGGGAACCTCTCCCAGCCCAGAAAACCAGACAGGGCACAGCCTGCCTCAGCCTCCGGCGCCCATGGCTGCTCCCCAGGTCAGGCCAAACGGTGCGGACACAGAACCCGGCCGGGCAGGTGCAGAAGCCGGCGCGCGCAGAACCGCGCCGGGCAGGTGCAGCACCGCGGCAAGGCGCGCGGGGCGGGCCCGACCCAGCCTCCCGG